>NW_025421452.1:0-114904 GCF_011764305.1 Mustela putorius furo
TCTAAAACCACACCCACCATCAGCCAACCCTCTGGCCAGAAACCCTGACTATTCTACATTGCATGACATATAGCCTCAATTCAATCCTGAGGGTATCCCACCTCAGTGTCAGCAGATCAGGCCTTCCATGCCCCACATGACCCTAACTCTTGTTGCATTTCAGGCATCCTTCTCCCAGAGGCCTGTCCCCAGCCCTCTTAGATTGGGAACCTTGGAACCACACTGTAGGAGTTCACTCCTGCCACCCATCAGGAAACTAGTCCTTTGGATCTATGTGCAGAACCCTCAGAGCCAGAGAAACCTGCATGCCCCCATCAGGATCCCTGCATGTTCTGCAGCCCCCTGCTATAAACCCAGAGCCTGATGCACCCACCACCCCCCATCATCAACTCAGCTCCTTCGGGAACTCACCTCAGCACCAACAGTTCTGCCCACCATGCCACTAGCTCAGCTCTCCTCAAAGACCCCTGTCAGCTCTAGGCAGACCTGAACTCCCTGTCTGCAGCAAAGCTTCTGGGATCCCCCTCCTCCTTCTCAATTTACACTGTCCCAGGCATTAATGAGAAAGGCAAAGCTACCTCCTGAAGGCTTAATACCTCCTTTCCTCTTCTGCCATATTTTCTCCAATTACCTTTGTACCTGGGCAGACTGGAAGGAACATATCTATGGAACATGAACATGCTCTGACATCTGAATCTTCCTGGAAGCTTTTTGAGGGCTCCTTATGCAACACAGAAACTAGTGTATCATACAACAGTGTGTTGGAAAGTGATCATTGACAGAACAGTAGAGCAAAATTCCTCCATTTTTACCTCACTCCTCATGAAGTAGAATATGGTGTTCTTTCCTTCCTTGACTTCCATTCCAATTTGTTTCCATGCAGTGTTCATTCCTTTGCTTCGAGGGTAGGATTTTGTGATTCCCCACCTGCATAGAACACCCAGAGCTCATCACAGCAAGTACTCTCCCTAATAGTTGTCACCCATTTAACCCTTCCACCCACACCCCTGTCCTCTAGCAACGATCAGTTTGTGCTCTAAGTTTGAGTGTGTTTCTCTTTCTTTCATTGGCCTTCTCCCCTCCTATGTTCATCTGTTTTCGTCGGAAATCTACAGAATCGACAAAGTTACAGGCTTTGGTCCCTTTTCGTTACTGATTTTACACACACCTTAGCCTAAATTTCCCTATATCCATCCACATCCCTTACAGATGAGAAGATGTACACAAAGCCTTTTTGAACCTGGCTCTTATTCCATTAAGAAGATGTGGGAGACAATGTTTATAGCAGCAATGGCCATGGTCGCCTAACTGTGGAAAGAACCAAGATGCCCTTCAACAGACGAATGGATAAGGAAGATGTGGTCCATATACACTATGGAGTATTATGCCTCCATCAGAAAGGATGAATACCCAACTTTTGTAGCAGCATGGACGGGATGGGAAGAGATTATCTGCATGACGTAGTCAGGGACAGAGAGAGTCAATTATCTTATGGTTTCACTTATTTGTGGATCATAACAAATAGCATGGAGGACAAGGAGAGTTAGAGAGGAGAACGGGAGTGGGGTAAATTGGAACGGGAGGTGAAATCATGAAGAGACTATGGGACTCTGAAAACAATCTGAGGGTTGAAGTGGGGGGCGGTGGGAAGGTTGGCGGTACCAGGTGGTTGGGCAGGAGAGATGGGCACGGATTGCATGGAGCAATGGTGTGGTGCAAAACAATAAATACTATGTTATTCTAAAAAATAAATAAAGAAATAAGAAGATGATGTGTGGGTGAATGAATACACATACACACACACACACACACACACACACATATATATATATATATATATATATATATATATATATATATAATCACTCATCAGTGAATGGACATTTGACTCCCTCCATTGTTTTACTATGGTTGATAATGTGCTGTGGTTGATAATGTTACTAACGTTGATAATGCTGCTGTAAATATCACGGTGCTTGTACCACACAGAATGTACATGTATTGTGCTCTTGAAGCAAATACTCTAGTGAGGAAAATTGCTGGATCCTAGTGGTTTTCTGTTTCTTAGGTTTTGGCAGTACAACCATTTTCTTTTCCAGAGTGGCTGCAACAACCCACATGCCCAAATAGCCCCAAAAACAACGAAGGAGCACATTCCGCGGCGAAGGCACGGCCCTCAAAGACAAGACAAACCAGAAAAAAGGTGTCGGAGTGTTCCATTTTAGGGGGTGTTTTTTTTAACAAGATTTTATATATTTTATTTGACAGAGAGAGATCAGAAGTAGGCAGAGGAGCAGGCAGAGAGAAGAGAGTGTGAATCCGGCGCTCTGCTGAGCAAGAGGAGATTAAGGCTGGGTTCCATCAGAGAACCTAGGATCATGACGCTGATCCAAAGGGAGGTGCGTAACACCCACGGTGAGGCAGCGCCGGGTCTCCTTAGGGTTTCCGGACTTTAAAGCAGCCGAACATTACCCCTGCCATCGCATGTTCCCTATGGAGGAGAAATGTAAAACCTGAGAGTGATAACGCGACTAGCCCGGAGCAGATACATGCAAGCACAGCCACACCATAAATTCACCCCCAGGGTTCCTGATGCAAGTCCCTTGAAGCCACAAGAATGCCTTATCCAGGGAAATTCCCAAAAACTCTCCTTTCACCACCCACATTGAACCCACCAAACTGCACAGAAATAGAGCATGCCCAACCATATATAGCGGTTTGAGTGGAAAACGTAGGAGGACAAGCATCCCTTTTAATAGGAGAAGAGCGAGAAACAGAGACTATACAGCTCACCACTCCGTCCGCAGAGACCATCTGATAGTTACTAAGGGATTCAGGGTCTCTCACCCAGCACTCCCCACTGCCACGCAGAGCCAGCAGGCAGCACTGACTTTCTTTCAGGTGGGTTTCCATGGCAGCTCACCACAGCAATCCAGTGGTTCGCAAGCAGCATTGCCACCCCCTACCGTGCTCTATCACCACCACAGCTCACCGACCACCACACCCCAGATGTCCACCTTCCACCAGGAGGAAACTGTACCATTCGAAGCGAGCAAACCCTCAGACATGGAACACCCCACATGAGCTCCCTTCGAGGATACCCCAACTTCGATGGTCCCCGCCAGTCACAAGACATTCGTTCGGATGTGCTTCCTGACCCCGACCCATGTTTGACTCAGCCCCTGGGGTATACCAGCCTCAGCACTCATGAGGTAGGGTCAGAATACCCCTAAGCCCTAACCCCAAACCCTAGGTGTGTGTTTTCAGGCTCCATGCCCAGATGACATGGCCAAAAATCCCTCCAGATTGGGAACCCCTGAGCCACAAACCAAGGACTTCCTCCGCCTACCATCCATGTTCTCCTCGGTGGCCCTTCGGAGCTACCCAAAACCCCTCAGACCAGGAGCAAGGCCCACATGCCATTCCGGAGGCCGCCATCAAACTCTGATGGCCCACATGGGCAACAAAACCCAGAGATTGACATACCACTTGACCCCCATCCTTGATCTCAGCCCATGGGAGATCCCGCCTCACAGCACTGACAGTTTGGGCCCGCCATGGCCCTAGGCCCTAACCCTAAATCGTACGTTGGCTTTTCAAGCTTCTGTCCCCAGAGACCTGTCCCCCCAATCCCTCCAGATTGGGGACCCCAGGGCCCACCCCAGGAGTTTCGGCCTGCCCACTCAGGAGGACACCACACCCATGCAGAACGCCCTCAGAACAGAACAAACCCGCATGATTTCCCTCAGACCCCCCCACCTAGCAGCATCCCACCCGGGCACAAAACCAAGCCCCTGATGCACTACTGGACCCCTGTCCTCAACTCTGCCGCCCCTGGGGATCTGCTTCAGTATGGGGCATATTGGAGACCTGTCATACTCCTAGGCCCTAATAGTAACCCTAGGGTAGTTTTCTCAGGCTTCTGTCCCCATAGAACTAGCCACCAATCCCTCCAGATTATGGACCCCTGAGCCACAGCCCAGGATTCCGCCTGCCACCCAGGAGGGAAAACCGTGCTGCTTGGAGCTGTGCAAAACCCTCAGAGTGGGAGAAACCTGCATACCCTCCTTGAGACCCACCCCCACTTTGGCTCCCCACCAGACCACAAAACATGCAGACTGGTGCTCAGCTGGATCCCCTCCCTCAACTCTGCCTGCGGGGCCCTCTCCCTACCTGGGGGCCCTCAGGGGAGCCGCCGACGCATGGCCACCCCCGACCCATGTTTCCCGGATGGCCACGTCAACACCGAGTGAGAAAGAGAGCTCTAGATTGCATATGCCAGCATGGCCTGAATCAACTGCCCAATGCTGGCCAATTTCTCACAGCTTTCTGCCCAAATCGATATCAATTTGGGCAGAAAAAAAAGTCAGATATAGCCAGAAAAAACCAGCGAACTTGCATTTATCAGCATGGGCTGTCAGGTCCACTGCCTGAGCCTGGCCTGGGGCCCCAATATTTGCAATCCAAGCCCTGCAAAAAAGCCCTCTGTGAGGCAGGTGCACACGTGATGCCAACACACTCCCGCTCCCTTTGAGGTGCGGGCCCTGGCACTGGCAGATAGCATCTGCGATTGCCCCTAGGCCCTTGCCCTAAACCTAGGTTGGGTTTTCAGGGTTTCCATCTCCAGTGGCCAGTAGCCTGAGTCCTCCACACCAGGGGACCCCAGAGCCACACTGCAGGAGTACACCTGCCCCCCCCAGGAGGAAACCGGGTCGTTTTAGGAGCTGTGGGATTGGGAGAAGGGGAAAAACCTGCATGCCCTCCCAGTCCACCCCCACCCTTGACTCACCACTGGCTGCAAAAACGGAGGCTGAGTAGCTAGCTTTCAAGCTTCTGTCCCCAGAGACCTGGCCCATGAGCCTCCAGATTGCAGACCCCTGAGCCACACCCCAAGACTCTGCTGCCTGCCACCCAGGAGGAAACTGTACCTTTTGGAGCCTCCCAAAACCCTCAGAGAGGGAGAAACCTTCATGTCCCCCCAAGGCCACCCCCAAATTTCGGCGCCCAGCTGAGCCACAAACATGGAGCCTGATGCTCAGCCAGAACCCCCTGCCTCAACTCTGTCCACAGAAAACCCTCTATGTGGGGGCCCTCGAGGGAGTCTCATGGTCCTGGCCCATGTTTCCAAGATGTCCACTATAAGCACCTAGTGAGAAATTGCTCTAGACTGCGGGTGCCAGTGTGGCCTGAATTGCCACCCAACAACAACCATTTCTCATGATCTTTCTGCCAAATTGATATCGACTTGAACAGAAAGCTTGTGATTATTGGCTGGAAAACCCCCAGCAAACTTGCTGCCAGTGACTCGGAGCCAGAAGGCAACCGCCTGGGCCTGGCATGGGGTCTGGAGTCGTGCAACCCGAACCCCGCAAGAAAGCCATCTACGAGCCAGGTGCACATATGCCCAACCCTTCCGGCTACTCAGTCCCCTGGTGTGCTCACCCTGGTGCTGGCAGATCAGGCCTGCCATGCCCCCAGACCCTCAACCTAATGCTCAGTTGGGTTTTCAGGCTTCCATCCCCAGGGGCCTGTCCCCGGAGCCTTCCAGATTAGGGATACCATACCAAAAACACACCCCAAGAGACCGCCTGCCACCCAGAAGGACAGCCGTGCCTTTTGGAGCTGTGCATAACAACACTCAGACAGGGAGAAACCTGCATTCCAACCTGAGGAAACACCCACCTGTGGCAGCCCCCTGGCCACAAAACCCGGCGCCTGATGTACCGCCTAACCACCATCCTCAATTCACCCTCTAGAGAGTCTCACCATAGCTTGGTTTTTCAGGCTTCTGTTCCCAGAGACCTGGGCCCCCATGCCCCCCAGATTCCGGACCCCTGAACCACACCCCAGGACTCCACTGCCACCCCAGGATGAAACTGCTGTTCAGAGCTGCCCAAAACCCTCAGAGTGAGAGAAAACCTGCATGCCCTTCTAAGGCCACGCACATCCATTGCCCCAACAGGCCACAAACAAAGAGGGTGATGCTCAGTTTTTACCCCTCCCTCAACTCTGCTCCTGGGATGCCTCCCTGGTGGGTGCTACTCGGTGGAGCCACGTGGGACCAGCTCGTGTTCCCGCATGGCCGTGAAATGCACCTAGTGAGAAAGTGCTCTAGACCAAGCCACACGTGCAGCCTATAAAGCCGCCCATGCTGGCCAATTCTCATAAGCTTTATGCCCAAATCAATATCAATTTGGGCAGAAAAATTGTCATAATTGTCAGGAAAATGCCAAGAGACCTTGTTTGGGCAAATAGGCTGTGGCCTAGGCCTGGGCCAGAGTCATGATTGGTTGCAGACCAAACCCTGAGAGAAAGCTCTCTGCGAGGCAGGTGCATGTGGGTCAACCGCTCCTGCTACTCAGCCCCCTGGGATGCCCACGGTGGCACTGGCAGATCAGATCTGTCATGCCCCTAGGCCCTGGACCCATAGCTTAGTTTGGTTTTCAGACTTTCATCCCCAGGAGCCTGTCCCCTGAGTCCTCAAGATGGGGGACCCCAGAGTCACATCCCAGGAGTACACCTGCCATCCAGGAGGAAACCATGACATTCATAGCTGTGCAAAACCCTCAGAGCAGGAGATACCTGCATACCCCCCTGAAACCACCCTCACCATCAGCATCCCAATGGGCAACAAACACAGAGGGTGACACTCAGCCAGACACCCTCCCTCAGCTCTACCCCTGGAAAGCTCCGGTGCACGGGGGCCCTCAGGGGAACCGGGTGGGCCTGGCCCATGTTCCTGGATGGCTGAGACACCCACCTAGCTAGAAAGAACTGTAGAGCGGGTGCCAATATGGCCCAACTCACTGCCCAACCACAATATCAATTTGGGCAGAAAGCTTATAAGAATTGGACACATAAAACCCAGGAGCTCGCTTCTGGTGTCATGGGCCCACAGGGCTGTGCCTGGGCCTGGTCCAGGGTCCCGGATGTCGCAGCCTGAACCCTGAGAGATAGCCCCCTTCGAGCCAGGCATATGGGTGGCCAATCCCTCCTGCTAGTCACTTCCCTGGGGTGCCTACACTGGCTCTGGCAGTTCGGGTTTGCCAGGCCCCTCAGCCCTCGTACTAACCCTCAGTTTGCTTTTTTGACACTTCCATCTCCAGGGGCCTGTCCCCCAAGCCCTCAAGATGGGGGATATCTGAGCCACACTGCAGAAGTCTACCTGGCACCCAGGAAGAAACCATGCTATTCAGAGTTGCTCAAAACCCTCAGACTGGGGTAAAACCACATGCTTCCCTGAGTCTACCCCTACATCTGGGGACCCCTCAGTCACAAAACACAGAGCTTGACATACCCCTGGTCACCCATCCTTGATTCAGCCAATTGGGAATCCTGCCTCAGTGCCAAAAGATCGGGCCTGTCATGCTCCTAGGCCCTAACCCTAACCCTAGTTTGGCTTTTTAGGCTTCCATCCCCAGAGACCTGGCCCCCAAGCCCCCCAGATTGGGAAGTCCTGAGCCACAACCCAGGGCTCCTCCTGCCACCGAGGAGGAAACTGTGCTATTCAGAGCTGCACAAAACCCACAGAGCAGAAGAAACCTGCATGACTCCCTGAGGCCACCCCAACATTCATTGCCCCACGGGGCCACAAACATGGAGGCTGATGTTCAGCAAGACACCCTGACTCAGCACAGCCCCCAGAAAGCTCCACTTGATGGGGGCCCTTGGAGGAGCCACGTGGGCCCAGCCAGTGTTCCTGGATGGCCAGGGACACACACCTAGGGAGAAACTGCTCTAGACCATGGGCGCCAGCACAGCCCAAATCGCCACCCAACACTGGCCAACTCTCATAAGCTTTCTACTCAGATCAATATTGATTTAGGCAGAAAACCCATGAGAATTGTTCAGAAAACCCCCAGTGAACTATCTGGCAGCGCCACAGGCCACTGCCTGTGCCTGCCCTTGAATCCCGAGTGGTCGTGACACAAAACCCTGTGATATAGCCCTCTATGAGCCAGGGCCATGCACAGCCTACTACTCCTGTTATTCAGTCCTGTGGGGTGCCTGCCCCAGGGCTGTTGGATTGGGCCTGCCAGGGCCCCAGGCCCTCACCTTAAGCCTCCTTTGGATTTTTAGGCTTCAGACACTGGGATCTCTCCCCTGAGCACTCCAGATTGGGGGCCCCGGAGCCACACTGTAGGAGTCCACCTGCCACCCTGAAGGATACCGTGGCCTTCAGAGCTGTGCAGAACCCTCAGACTGGGAGAAAGTTGCATGCACCCCTGAGGCCACCCTTAGGTTTGGTGGCCCGCCTCATCCATAAAAACCTGGAGTCTGACACGCCGCTTTACCCTCATCCTCAACACACACACCCCCCTTGGGGATCCCGCCTCAGAGTTGGCTGATCAGGCCTGTCATTCTCCTAGGCCCTAACGGTAACCATAAGGTGAGCTCTCAGGCTTCTGTCCCCTAGAACTGACCCCCAATCCCTCCAGATTAAGGACCCCTGAGCCACACCCCAGGCCTCCGCCCTGCTACCAGGAGGAAACCATGCAATTACAACCTGACCAAAAGCCTCAGAGCAGGAGAAACCTGCATGCCCCCCACCCACGAGGCCATCCCCCACTTTCAGCACTCGAGTGGGTCACAAACACGGTGGCTGACCCTCTGCCGGAGCCCTTCCCTCAAGCAAGACTCTGACTCCCCGCCTGACCATTTTCTTTGTCTCAGCCCCCCAGTGATCCCGCCTCAGTGTCAGAAGATTGGGCCTGCCATTCCCCCTGGCCCTAACCCTAACCCTAGTTTGCGTTTTCATGCTTCCAAACAAAAACTCCTGGCCCCGAAGCCCCACAGATTAAGGACACCTTAGTGACACCTCAGGACTGCACCCACCATGCGGAAGGAAGCCATGCCATTGTAGCTTCGCAGTACCCTCAGACAAGGAGAAACCTGCATGTCACCCTGAGGCTACCCCAGCTTCTACAGCCCCTGGACACAAACCCAGGCTCTGTCATGCTGCCTGATGCCTGCCCCCAAGTCAGCCCAGCTGACTTGAGAGCCTACCTCCTCATCAGAACATCAGGCCTGCCATGCCCCAGGGCCCTAAACCGAACCCTAGGTGTGGTGTATAGGTTTCCATGTCAAGAGGCCTGGCCCCTCGGCCCACCAGATTGGGGACCCTTGAGACTCAACCCCAGGACTCCACCAGCTGCCCAGAGAAAAACGTGTCCCTTTGGAGTTGTCCAGAACCCTCAGAGCAGGAGAAACCTGCATGTCGCCCGAGGCACCCTCAGCTTCTGTGGCACCCCTGGACACAAACCCAGAGTCTGACATGTCACCTGATGCCCACCTTCAACTCAGCCCACCATGGAGTCTGCCTCAACACTGGCAGATCAGATTTGCCATACCCCTAGGCCCTAAAACCTAACTCTAAGTTGCATTTTCAGGCTTCCTTCCCCAGGGGTCTGTCCCCCAAGACCTCTAGATTGGGAGCCCTGGAGCTACACTGTAGGTGTCTGCTTGCCACCCAGCAGGAAACCAGTCTGTTTGGAGATGTGCAGAACCCTCAGAGCTGGAGAAACCTGCATTCCCTCATGAGAACTCCCCCACATTGTGCAGCCCCCTAGTTATAAACCCAGAGCCTGATGTACGGCCTGACCCCCATCATCGATTCAGCCCCTCGGGGAACTCACCTCAGCACCAGCAGTTCTGGCCTGACATGCTAATAGCTTGTCTCTCCTCGGCAAACCCGTCAGCTCTAGGCATAGTTAGAATTCCCCTGTCTGCGGCAAAGCTCAGAGATCCCCCATCCTTCTTCTTAATTTACACTCGTCCAGGCATTCATGAGAAAGGGGAAGGCTACCTCCTGAATGCTTAACACCTCCTTACCTCTTCTGCCATATTTGTTTCCACTTACCTTTGTACCTGGGCAGACTGGAAGGAACATATCAATGGATCATGGATATGCTCTGACATCTGAATCTTCCTGCAAGTTTTCTGAGGGTTCCTTATGCAAACAGAAACTAGTGTATTGTACCATACCATGTCTGGAAATGATCATTAGTAGAAAAGGACAGCGATAACCCCTCCATTTTTACCCCACTCCTCATGAAATAGAACATGGTCTTCTTCTTTCCTTCTTTGACTTCCATTCCAATTCGTTTCCATGCATTGTTCATTCTTTTTGCTTCAGGGGTAGGATTTTGTGATTTCTCACCTGCATAGAACACCCAGAGCTCATCGCAACAAGTACTCTCCCTAATAGCTGTCACCCATTTAACCCTTCCTGCCAACACCCCTGCCATCTAGCAACCCTCAGTTTGTGCTCTAAGGCTCATACTGCTCCCTCATTGTCCTATCTTTCTCCCCGCACTATGTTCATCTGTTTTCTTTCTCAAATTCCATAGGAGTCAAATCATAGGCCATTGGTCTTTTCTTACTGGTTTTGCTTACTTTAATCCACGCTAGATCCTTCCACATTCTTGCTGATGGCAAGATTTCATTATTTTTGAGGCTGGGTCCTATGCTATTGGATAGGTAGATAGATAGATATAGATAGATAGATAGATAGATCAATCAATCTCTCACATCTTCTTTCTCCATTCATCAGAAAATGGACAGAGGGACTCCCTCCTTTGTTTTGCTATTGTTGATAATACTGCTATAAACATCATGGTGCTTGTACCCCATTGAATGTGCACTTTTGTGTCCTTTGGATAAATACTTAGGAGTACAATTTCTGGGTCCTAGTGTTGTTCAGATTTTAGCTTTTGGAGAAAACTCCATATTCTTTTCCAAAGAGGCTGCAAAAATCTGCATGCCCACTGACAGTGCGGGAGGGTTCTGCTTTAAGCAGAACGTTACCTTCCTGCAATTCCCTAGGAGGGAATGGAAAACCTGTGGGATAACCTGACTCAGCAAGTTTCAGGCAAGCAGCCCCAGATATTCACCCCAGGGTTCCTGATGCCAAGCCCCTTGAAGCCACCAGGATGCCTCTATCTGGGGGAATTCCCAAAGATTCTCCTTCTGACTTCACCACCCATGAACTGCAGAGAAAATATAGCTGTCCAAGTATCTATTTAGTAAAACTAGAAGGTCATGTTTCCCTTTTAAATCATCCAAGCCTCCTTGGAATCATTTTGAATGTGCCATCTGCCCTCACTGGAACTCTTTGGATGGAAAGATGAATCCATTAGTTTACATCACCTTTGACAAAGGAAAAGACATCATCCAAGTCACTAGCTGAGCTCAAACAGCCACATAACTCTAGATGCCTGCCATTCCCCCACCGTGTAGGCCCAATGGAATAAACACTGTTAGATGAAGGAACACATTCTATGTTCAAAACACACACCACGTCAATCTCATCTGTGATTCATGAACTGGCATGAGTCTCCTAATCCAGATCACAATGCCTCACAGGTCTAAAGCCACAATGGCACTGTCCCTCCAGACGGGGGGCCCCTGAGACAGACCACAGAACTACACTTGACACCCAGGATGAGACTGTGACTTTTGGAGATGTGCAAAACCTTCAGAGCAGGAAAAAAATGCATGCCTCCTGAGGTGACCACCACAATCAGAGCCCGCACAGGCCAAAAAACCAGTGCCTGGTGTTCATTCTGACCCCCATACTCAATTCTGCCCTCATCAGTGTGAGTTCTCAGGGACCTGTGCAGGCCCAGCCCATGGTCACGGGTGGCTGCTACGTGAACCTACCGACAAAGCAATCCAGGCGTTAGGAGCACACGTGACCAAAATCACTCCACAATGCCAGCCAATTCCCACAAAAATTCTGCCCAAATCAATATCGATTTGGGAAGAAATCTCGTGAAATGGCCAGAAACCTCCTTTGAACTTGCATCCAGAGGTGGGAGCCCTCAGAGAAGCTCCCTGGATCTGGACCATTTTCCTGAGGGTTCGCAGCCCAAACCATGCCAGAAAGAGCTCTAAACTCCAGAGGCACACATGGTCGGAGTTGCCCCAGAATGCTGGCAGTCCTGGCCTCTACTCAGTCCCCTGGGAGGACAGCCCTCAGCACTGGCACAATGGGTGTGCCATGCCCTTAGGACCTAAACCTAGGCCTAT
This sequence comes from Mustela putorius furo, assembly GCF_011764305.1. NCBI lineage: Eukaryota > Metazoa > Chordata > Mammalia > Carnivora > Mustelidae > Mustela > Mustela putorius. Next base: position 12,031 of record NW_025421452.1, read on the forward strand.
GTTGGGTGTTCAGGCTTACATTCCCAGAGACCTGGTCCCCAAGCCCTCCAGATTGGGAACCCCAGAGCTGCACCCCAGGACTCCACTGCCACAAAGCAGGAAACATTACTGTTTTGAGCTGCAGAAAACCCTCAGATGGGGAGAAAACCTTCATACCCTCCTGAGGCCACCCCCACCTTCAGCACCCAAAGGAACCACAAACATGAAGCCTCATTCTCAGCCCAAGACCCTCCCACAACTCTACCTCCGGAAATCTCCCATCAGCTAGAGCCCGCAGGGGAGCCGTGTGGGACCAGTCCAAGTCCCTGGATGGTCATAATGAGCATCTAGGAAGAAAGCACTCTAAACAATGGATGTGAGTGCATCCCAAATTGCCTCCCAATGCCGGCCAATTCTCATGAGCTTCTTGCTCATGATAATTAGCCAGAAAATCCCCCACTGAAATGGCTTTTGGCAGCACGGTCATGCAGGGCGGCCACCTGGGCCTGGCCCATGATCTCAAGTGGTCACGGTCCAAACCCCATGAGAAAGCAGTTTAAAATCCTGGTGCATACATGGCCATACACTCACTCTACTCATACCCCTGGAGTGCCAGTCCCAGCGATTTCAGATCAGGCCTGCCATGCCCCAGACCCTAAACCTAACACTAGGTTGGGTTTTCAGGCTTCCATCTACAGATTGAGGACTCCAGAGCCACACCCCAGGAATCCACCTGCTACCCAGATGGAAACTGTGCCATTAGAGATGTGCCCAACCCTCAGAGCAGAAGAAAATCTACATGCCTCCCTGAGGCCACGCCCACTTTCGGTGGCACCCATGGTCACCAACCCAGAGACTGAGGCCCTGCATGATGCCTTCCCTCAACTCAGCCCACCAGAGAGCCCGCCTCAGCACCAGTAGATCTGGCCTGCCATGCCCTTAGGCCCTAACCCTAATGTAGTTTGGGTTTTCAGGATTCCACCCTAAAGGCCTGGCTCCAAAGCCCCCAGATTAAGAACCCCGATTAACACCCCAGAATTCAGTCCACAATGTGGTTGCAAACCAGACGATTTGGAGCTGTGCCAAACTCTCAGAGTGGGAGAAACCTGCACTCCCTCGTAAAGCCAGCACCACCTTCGGTGGCCCCCCGGCCACAAAAACGGACTCTGATGCAATGACTGACAAATCCTCAACTTGGCCCTGAGCAGAGCATGCCTCAGAAATGGCAGATCAGACCTGCCATGCCCCGAGGCCCTAAGCCTAAACCTAGGTGAGGTGCACAGGTTATCATGCTCAGAGACCTGGCCCACAACCCAGGCAGATGGGGGACCCCTGAGACTCACACCAGAATTATGCCTCCCACTGAGGGCACAACTCTGCTGCTTGGAGCTGCACAGAACCCTCAGAATGGGAGATACCTCTATGACCCCATGAGGCCAACCCAGGTTCTGTGAAACCCCTTGACACAAACCTGGAATCTGATGCACCTCCAGACATGTGCCCTCAACTCAGCCCACCAGAGAACCTGCCATGGTCCTAGGCCCTAACCCTAATCCTAGTTTGGGTTTTCTGGCTTCCATCCCAAAAGACCTGGCCCCCAAACCAGCCTCATTAAGGACCCCTGAGTGTTATCCCAGAATTCAGCCTCCCATGTTGTAGGAAGATGTGCCATATGAAGCTTCACAGAACCCTCAGAGAGGGAGAAACCCGCATACCCTACTAAAGTGACCCCCCCCACACACACCATCTGCAGCCCCCCTGGCCAAAAACCCGGATTCTGAGGCATCGCCTGACATATGCCCTCAACTCAGCCCCAAGGGGATCGTGTCTCAGTGCTGACAGTTCGGGCCTGCCATGTCCCTAGGTCCTAATCATAATCCTAGGTGGGGTGTACAGGCTTCTGCACCCAGAGGCCTGGTCCCTAAGTCCAGATTAAGGATGCCTGATACTCATGCTGGGACTCTGCCTGCCATGCAGGGCACAGCTGTGCTGTTTGGAGCTGCGCTGAACCCTCAGAGCTGGAGAAACTTCCATGGACCCCTGAAGTCACTCCCAGGTTATGTGAATGCCTGGACACAAACCCAGAGGGTAACGTACTGTCTGACACCCAAATTCAACTCAGCACACCAGGGCACCTGCCTCAGCACTGGCATATCAGGTCTGCCATGCCCCTAGGCCTTAACCCTATCCCTAATTTGGGTTTTCAGGCTTCCATCCCAAGAGGCCTGACCCCAAGCCCCCAAGATTAAAGACCCCTGGTGACACCCCAGGACTCTGCCCACCATGCAGGAGGAAACCATGCTGTTTGGAGCTGTGCCAAAATCCTCAGAGCGGGAGAAACCTGCATGCCCCACCTGAGGCCATCCCCACCTTCTGCACACCATTGGCAACAAATGCGGGGGCTGACACTCAGCCTGACACCCAGGAGGAAACCGTGCCAATTGAAGCTGAGTAGAACCCTCAGAGTGGGAGAACCTGCATGTCCCCCTGAGCACACCCTCCTCCACTGTGGTCAGCGGTCCCCTGACCACAAACCTGGACCCTGTCATGCCACTGGACCCCTGCCCTCAATTCAGCCCCCTGGGATCCCTCCTCAGTGCCAGCAAATTAGGTCTTCCATGCTCCTGGCCCTAAACTTAACGCTAGGTTGGGTTTTCAGTCTTCCTCCCCAGAGGCTGGGCCCCCATTTCCTCCATATTTGGGACCCCTGATCCCCAAACCAGGTCTCCGTCTGCCACCCAGGAGGAAACTGTTCTGTTTGGAGCTGCACAGAACCCTCAGAATGGGAGAAACCTGAACAGCCCATGAAGCAACCTCCACCATCGGCCACCCCTCAGGCACAAACCCAGAGTGTAATGCACCACTTGACCATGACCCTCAACTCATTGCCCTAGGCATCCCGCCTCAGCACCAGCAGATCAGGCCAGCCATGCCCCTGTGCTCTATCCCTAGCCCTAGGCTATACTTTCAGTCTTCTGTCTTCTGAGGATCCACACCAAAGCCCCACTGATGGGTTACACCTGAACTATACCAGAATATTTCATGGCCCCTTGAGACTATCCCACTCTCAGCAAACCCCCTATTCACTACCTGGATCCTAACACTCACACTGACCTATGTCCTCAACTCTGCTCCCCAGGTCGCTCCTCTCAGGGTGGCATATTGAGCCTGACATGTCCTGAGCATTCCATTCCTAGGGGCCTGGCCCCCTGCCCCAGGCACTGGGGTCACCTTAGCCATACAACAGGACTCAGCCTAACACACAGGAGGAAAGTGTGCCATGTAGACCTCTAGAAATATTCAAAGCAGGAGAAAATGCCTGCCCATCTGAGCCCATCCCAGCAAACCACCACTTTCAGTGGCCTCTAGGCTACAAACCCTGTGCCTGACCTGAACGGGAACACTCATCTTTAATTTCTTAATTCCACACACACTGCCAGCTCTTTGGCCCTGCAATGCCCCTTGACCCTAACTCTATCCCTATGTAGGGCTCTCAGGTAACTGTCCCTTAAGGGAGGGCTCCAGAGCCCCAGGATTTGGGGATGGCTGAGCAATACCAGAGGACTCAGCCTCCCACCCAGAAGGAAATATTTCCATAATGGACTCCAATAAGTATAGAGGTCAGTAGAAATATGAAGGCCCATCTCTTTCCATCCCACTGAACTCCCACTTTCAATGGCTCATGGATTGAAACCCTGAGCCGCACACTCACCTTAACCCATGCCCTCAACTCAGCCCTCCAGGACACTCACCACACGGTTGGCAGTTCGGACCTTCCATGCTCCTATGTCCTAACCATAACCCTATTTGGAGTTCTGAGAGCACCATCTGTAGAGGCCTGGCTCCCAAGCACCGGGTATTGGGAACACTTGAACAACACCAGAGGATCAGCCTGCCACACAAAAGGAAATTCCCTATTTTACTCCAGACTGGATTCAGAGCATGAGAAATCTGAATGCAAACCTGAGACAATGTCAGTGAACCTACACTTTCATCCACACTCCTAACACAATCCCTGAGCTTCATATACACCCTAAAACTCCATTTTAACTCAGACCTTGTGAAGATCTCCACAGTTCTGGATGATTGTATCTTCCAGGCTTCAGGGCCTTAACCCAATGTAAGGTCTAGATATGGGTGAAAATATGAACAGACATTTCTCCAATGACAACACACATGTGACCAACAGATATATGCATAAATGTTCCACATCACATGGCTTCTGGGAAACGCAAATCTAAACCACATTAAGGTGTCCTATCACACAAGGAAGAATGTCTAAAATTAACAAGACATGAAAACCACAAGTGTTGGTGATGATACAGAAAATGGGGAAGCTTCCTCCACTCCTGGTGGGAATGCATACTGTTACATCCGCTCTGGAAAACAGTACAGGGTTTCTTCAAGAAGTTAAAAGTAAAAGTTTACCTAAAACACAGCAATTGCACCACAGGGCTTTTACTACAAAAATAGAGATGTAATGAAAAGAACTGACACCTGCAGCCCAGTGTTCATTGCAACAATATCCACTATACCTAAACTATGGAAAGAACCCAGATACCTATGGACAGAGGGATGGATAAAGAAGATGTGGTTCATATATTCAATGGAATATTACTCAGCCATCAGAAAGGATGATTATTTATCACCACATCAACCCGGATGGGTCTGGAAGATATTATGCTGAGTCAAATATGGCAATGAAAGAAGCACAACTATCATATGGTTTCACTCATATGTCAAATATCAGAAATAGGGCAGAGAACCATAGAAAAAGGAAAGGGAAACAGAATGAGAAGTCATCAGAGATGGGAAAAAACCATAATAGTAACTAACTGTAGTAACAAACTGAGGGTTGCTAGATGGGGGCAGGGGGTAACTGGGTGATGGGCACTAAGGAGGGCACATGATGCAATGAGCACTCGGTGTTATACACATCTGATATATTATTTAACACTACATCTGAACCTAATGATGTATGATAAGTTGGCTAATTGAATTTAAATTTTTTTAAAAATGAAAGAACTCAAAGAAAAAACCTTAAAAATTTCTATGAAATCACAAAAGATACTGAAGCACCAACACAATGTTATGATTGAAAACAAAGCTTGAGGCGTCACAATTCCATATTTCAAATTATAGTACAAAGCTTCAGTCATCCTAACAGTATGGGACTGGTGCAGAAATATATGCAGTGACCAAGGGAACAGAATAGAAGCTCAGACATAAACCCACAATCACGTGCCCAATTATTCTTCTGCAAAACAGGCAAAAGTATTAAAAGGGAAAAGAACAGGCTCTACAACAAATGGTTTTGGGAAAACTGGACAGCCATGCACAAAAGAATGAAATTAGTCTGCTTTGTTACAGCAGATGGAAAAATTAACTCAAAACAGTTTCAAGACCTCAATGTGAGACCTGAAATCTTAAAAATCCTACAAGAGGGCACAGAAAGTAACTTCTCTGCCATGAACCATACATTTTCTAGACATGCCTCCTAAGGAAAAGGAAACAAAAGCAAAAATAAACTACTGGAACTACATCAATATGAAAGCTTACCACACAGCAGAAGAACAATGAAAATGTAATAAATAGAAGACAGCCTACTTAATGGGAGAAGATGTTTGAGAATACCATATGCAATAATGGGGTAGTGTCCAAAATATGTAGAACTGATACAACACAACGCCCAAAATACAAATAATCCAGTTAAAAAAAATAGAAGACATGAATAGACATTTCTCCAAAGAAGAAATACAGATGTCAACAGTCACATGAAAATATGTTCACCATCACCCATCAACAGGAAAATCCAAATGAAAAGTCCCATGAGATACTACCTCACACTATCAGAATGGCTAACAGCACCAGCAGAAGAAAACAGATGTTGGGAAGATGTGGATAAAAGGGAACACTCTTACACTGTTGGTGGGAATGCAAGCTGCTGCAGCCACTTTAGAAAACAGTATGACTGTTCCTCAAAACGTTAAATATAGAACTTCATTGTAATCCAGCAATCACGCTACCAGGGTGTTTACCCGAAGAATATGAGAACAATAACTCAAAAGGATACATGAGCCCTTATATTTCCTGCAACATTATTTAGAATATTACAATATGGAAGCAATCCAAGTATTTCTTGATAATTTGATTAATGAGATGATATATGTATACACACACACACACACACACACACACACACACATAGTGGGAAATTACTCAGCCATAAAAAAGAATGAGATCTTGCCATTTGCAGACACATGGATGGAGCTAGAGATACTGTCCTAAGTGAAACCCATCAGTTGGAGCAAGCAAATGCCTTTCAATGTCACTCTTACATGGAATTTAAGAAACTAAAATACATAAATAAAGGAGAAAGAAGATACAAAGCAAAATACCGACTCTGTGGTTACCAGAGTGGAAGTGGATGGAGGGATGAGTGAAATGGATGACGGGGACTAAGAGTACACTTTTCTTGATATCCGTTGAGTAATACATAGAATCACCGAATCACTACATTGTACACCTGAAACTAATATACCACTGTATGTTAACTCTACCTGAATTAAAATAAAAACAAAAAAGTTTTTTTTTTTCTTTCAGTAAACTATTTGGAAAAACTTTTGCTATGCAATGTTCATAAGACTTACTTGTGAGAGTATTTACTGTACAATAATTATTCACTCTATGCTTGGAACTCAAATTTCACTGAATTCTTATACTTCTCCTGTTAATGGTAGCCCACAGGAGCGACGGTCCCTTTCCATCCAGGGTCAGCACCTATGCTTTCAAGAGTGTAAGTAGAGACGGATGTCACTTCACTGTCCAGAAAGCTATTATTGTTTCTGTTTTCGTGTGAGATTGTCATAGAGTATGGGACAGCTTCCAGAGCAGGTTTGTTATGCACCCTGGATCTCTAATTCAGTGGTCATTACCTGGTTCTGTTGGCTGATAAGTTCCTGTTGATGGGCTTGCTTCCAAGCACATACCTGGAAGACAAATGTGGGTGGGCTGGGTGTGGGACAGGAGGAAGACCAAGTACAGTCAAGGGTTGGATCCCTCCCCTGATCTAGGAATGGCCATGGGAGTGGGTATGGGAGGCAGAAGCGACAGGAAACCACTAAGGTCACCAGCTGAAAGCAGGGAGCCTGGGTCATGGGATCTTGAGATATAGGCCTTGAAGACTGTTCTGAGCTACCTCTGTGTGGGAAGGGAAGAAGGAAAAAGAAGGAGAAATTGTCTGCACCTGGCCCATGCCAGCTTCCCACCACTACTAATATACATCAGTCTACGCAGCTGACCCAGCCTGGACTCAAGATGGGCTGTCTTGGGTCCCTCAACCCTCAGTGGGACAGATGGCTCCAGGGATCAGGGGAATGCTGAGGGAGATGGGAAGGAAGGCTGCCACTCCCAGGTCATCCCCTCCTTGAGCAGGCAGACCTCCAGGACTGCTAAAAACCCACTGGCAGTTTTGAAAGACATGCCATGGATGAACTAAGGCATTGAGAAATATAAAACGATATTCGTTTTTAAGTTCAGAGCTCTCAGCTCATGAAGTGAGAAGACCTTCCCTGAAGAAGACTAGGGGGAGGGGAGGTCAGGCTGAAAAGAGAGATGTGGCTTTCTTGACTGGGGACCTGCAACCCCCTTCCAGGGCAAGGTATCGTCCTCACCTCACAGAGGATCCATGGAAGTGTCCCATCAAGGGACTGACTGAGCTGCCTCTTGAGAAGGTACCCTGGCATCAGGTTACACAGGGCAGAGGAGAGGGCCAGATGGAGGGAGGGCAATACTCTGGAGGCCATGGGGCAAAAGCAGAGGCTCATGTCCATAAAGATGATGAAAAATAGGAGGAGGCAGCAGCATCAGAGCTGGCACAGTGCTCACAGCTAGAGTGACTGGATGCCTTCTGTGCCAGGTATGGTTGACTTCAGTGTGCTCCAAACTAGTCTTGACCACAACCATAGGAAGTGTGCACCACTACCGACCTCCTTTCCCCATGCTGCTGCTAAGAATCATGGTCACAGACCCTGGTCTATTTTTATGGAAATGGAGTGCTCCCCGGGCACACTGCCCCTCTGGTGGTGGTCCAGTGCAACCCTTGTGCTTGACCAGATACTGCTGTCTACCTGTATCCACACAACTCAAAAGACAGGAGGGTGTCCCTGAGTTCCACAGGACCTTATGAGACAGATTAACAGACCCCACTACCCCACCCACCACCAACACCCAGTGGGTCACTAAGGACCTCGGCTATTGTCATGGAGCTCACCATGATGTGTTTCTATCACTTTCAAAGACAGTTCTGTTCCCGTACAATACCATACATCCTGGCTGCTGACCTCTGGGGCCATGCCATGAACCCACATGGCACCTTTCTGTTAGAGAAGGTCAACCCTGCACCTCATAGAAAATGTTCCTAATTGGGGCGCCTGGGTGGCTCAGTGGGTTAAACCTCTGCCTTCAGCTCAGGTCATGATCTCAGGAGCCTGGGATCGAGCCCCGCATTGGGCTCTCTGCTCAGCAGGGGGCCTGCTTCCCCTTCTCTCTCTACCTGACTTTCTGCCTACTTGTGATCTCTCTCTCTGTCAAAAAAATGCATGAAATCTAAAAAAAAAAAAAGAAAAGAAAATGTTTCTAATGAAGTGAAAATCCTTCAGGAATACGGTGTAAACAGTGGTACACTGCCTTCATGGTAGTCAGTAATTCTAAGAAGGGTTGACCACTCCCCACCATCTCGCAAAACCTTCTGTAAGGTTTTATAGGCGAGATAAACACGCCAGGCAAAGTGGGGTGCAAGGCAAGATTTATTAAAGGCACTCTCCTGCGAAGTTTCAGGGCTCAAGAGAAGGGGAGCCAGGAAAGTTGCTCTGGGAGGAGGTGGGCACCCTCAGGAGAGGTTCCTTGACTCCGGAAAGGGGGAGAGGGGGAAGTCACACTGGGAGGGAGTTGGTGGGGGTCTTTTATCTGTTTCCTGCATATGTATCAGGTTACCTATGGAGATGTGACCTGCGCATACATACTTTTGGTGGGAGAGTCAAGGGTGAAGGAAAAAGGGGGGGCTGGAAGACAGCGGGACCCAGCAGCAGTCATTTCCATTGTTCCTCCTGCACTCCAGGAGCCTCTGGAGCTGGTGGTCATTTCTATTGTTCCTCCTGCACTCCCGGAGCCTGCCAACCCAACATTCCGACCTTTTTGGTGTATTGGGGGCTGTGACTCATATCTGGCTACCTCCTGCTGGTAAAGGGGCGTCATCATAGGGTCCTTTGTATGTGGATAGGCATGTATAGGGATCCAGGAGGAGTTTGGTTGACAGTGACCCTGGAAACCTCACATATGCGTTCCTGAATGAAGCAAAGAACACAGGGGGTGATAAGTCCTAATAGGCAGAAGAGAATAATGGGATTTAGGATTGGAAGGAGCCAGGTCGTTAAGGGGGAGAGCCACCATTGAGAGGATTTTATTACAGGGTGAGCCTGGCCACCAAGGGAGTCACAGATTTTTGTCAGGGCACTGATATTGGTTTCAACTACATTGGATTCGTTGATATAATAGCAGCATTCTTCATTGAGGAATAAACAGGTTCCTCCCTTGTCTGCAGTGAGCAGGTCCAGGGATCGCTGGTTCTGTAGGGCTACATGGGCCACTGAAGTAATCTGTCATTGTAGAGATGCCAAGGACTCAGCTGAGACTTCCATGGCTGTTCAGAGCTGTTCAGATAAATCTCGGGTAGCACCTATGGAGTGAGCTATGGCCCCTGGGCCCAGCCAGGTGGCCATTAGGGAAGACACCAAGGAGACCACCATAACAAGAGGAAGAAACACAGCCCTTTTTTGTCACAGGAGGGGGGTGGAGAGGACGGCCATTTCCGCTTGGGCTGGCACCCTCCAGACTGGCAATCTGTGGTGACCAGCTGACTAGACAGTGTGGTGCCCAAGTTTCCACTAGGAAGAAGTACCACCTGAATTCAGGGTCACCTGAGGGACAGCTATGGGGGGGGTGTAGAAGGAGGAGGGTGAGAAGAAGTGGTGCGGGAAATCTGTAACCACGTGGGCCCCAGGGTTTGGGAAGTCCAGCCATCCTGTTGTAGGGCTGGTTTTAGAGAGGAGATGTGTACCCATGGGTGTGTCCTAAGAATTTTGCCCCTGTGGGAGTTGTAAGAATAATATAATGGGGGCCGGGCCACCTGGGCTGTAAGGACTTTGGGTGAAATTCTCCTAGGAGAACTTGGTCCCCAGCATTTAGGGCCTGGGGGAAGTCTCCACTCGTGCTGTCAGGGGTGAGGATGGTTGAACCTGCATGAGCCCTTAGGAGGGCTCTCGTAAGAGGGTCTGATAGGGCAGATAGGATAGGAGGGGTGGAGCAGAGGCAGGCAGGTTGTGATTTAGAAGAAAGGGTCTGCTGTACAGGAGCTCAAAGGGACTGAGACCTGATGGGTGGCTAGGGGAAGCCCTAAGGCCCGTGAGTGCTAGTGAGAAAAGGGTTGGCCAAGACAGTCAGGTTTCAAGAGTGCGTTTGGTGAGTTGTTCCTTGAGGAGGCCATTGGCCCTCTTGACCTTAACCGACGATTGGGTATGGTAGGGGATATGGAGTTTCCAGGTGATGTTGAGGCTCTCAGAGATCTGTTGTGTGATGCTGGAGATGAAGGCCGGTCTGTTGTCTGATTGTAGGGTTCGAGGGAGTCCAAACCTCGGAATGATGTGCTTAATGAGAACAGCGGCAACCACCTCTGCTGTTTCCCTAGTGGTGGGGAATGCCTCGATCCAACCTGTGAAGGTGTCCACAAGAGTTATTAGATATCTGAAGGTTTTGTGTCGAGGCATGTGATAGAAGTCAAGTGCCAGTCCTTGCCAGGCTGATGCCCTTGGAGCTGGTGGGTGGGACCTGCTCTGAGGAGGCCGCCCTGGGCATTGACCACAGAACAGGTTCTACAGGCCTTGTGTCCCTCCTTAATAGTCTTTTGGAGGAGGGGGTGGTGAAAGAGAGGTTGGAGAAATTGGTATAGGGCCTTTGGACCGATGTGGAGAGACTGGTGGATGTTAGTAAGAGGGTGAGGATTAGGCTGTTTTGGAGGGCAAATTTGTCCTGGACAAAATACCATCCATTGTCATCCAACCTGCCACCTAATGTTTTAGGGGCCCGAGTCTCCTCATCAGTATACAGGGACTGTGAAGAGTGTTGAGAAACAGGAGAGGGGCTAGAGAGGTGTTTAAGGCCACCTGTCAGGCAATAGAGTCAGCCTTGTTGTTCCCCAAATAGATGGGGTCTTTGGAGGCCTGACGGCCATGGCAGTGGACAATAGCCACCTCAGTAGGGTACTTGAGAGCCTCAAGGAGTTTTGGCAATAAGAGGCCCTTTGACTATGGGGGTTCCCTTGGTTGTGAGAAATCCCCTTTCTCGGCAAAGGACAGAGTAAGTGTCGGTAATAAGGAGAGCATATTTGGAGTCAGTATAAAGAGTGACCAATTGGCCCTCAGATAAGTGAAGGGCCTTGGTAAGAGCCAGGAGTTCTGCCTTTTGAGAAGTAGTCCCAATGGGAAGGGGGGTTGCTTATATGACTGCATCCAGGGTGACCACTGCATAGGTCCCACATCGCCGTCCATATGGAGCTATGAGGGAGCTCACATCCATGAACAGAGTGCGATCGGGTTCAGTCAGCGGCTGGTCCCAAAGTCCTGGATGGGAGGGAGAGAGTTCTTCCAGGTGTTGAGCACAGGAATGGAGAGGAGTGGTGGTAGATGAAGGTGTCGGCAAGAGAGTGGTGGGATTTAGGCGAAGGGAGACAGAGTGTGACCTGGGGGGTTTTCTATGAACAGCAGGTGGTAGACTTGGAGATGGGAAGGAGTGATCTGTGCCAAGTATTTGTGGCTGACTCAGTCCATCAGTCTATGGGGGGTAGAAGACCATAATAGGCTGTCCTAAGGTAAGTTTGAGGGCCTCCTTTGTCAGAGAAGTGGCTGCCGCTAGGGCCTTGAGGCAAAGCTGCCATCCCTGGACAGTGACATCTAGTTCCTTGGAGAGTTAATGAGAATAAGGAGACCCTGCTGCCAACGGCGGTCACTGATGAACTTGAGTCCTCACTGGTGGGTTGCTACTACAGGTCTGGAAATGTCCCATAACTGTGGGTCTACAGAGGGGAGACAGTCTGGGATAGAGGACGAGTCATAGGGAAGTAGAGGAAGGATGAGGTGAACAGAAGTCAAGGGAGATGGAGAGAGACAAATGGTGGCCTGAAGTTTGTGGAGGATGTCCCTGCCTAGTAAGGGAACAGGGCAGTAAGGGATAATGAGGAAGAAGTGTGAGAAGGGGAACCCATACATGCTGCAGGTAAGGGGTTGGCTGGCCTTTGGAGTGGAGGAAGTACCATCAATTCCCATAACTGCAACTGAGGAGGGATGAGTAGGAGCTGAGTACAAAGGCAGGACAGCATGTGCCGTGTCCAATAGAAAGGAAAGGGACTTACCCACTACCTGGAGCATGACCCTGGGCTCGGCATGGGTGAGAGGGGTGTCCGAGACTGGGCTCCATCAGTCATCCAATAGGAGAAGTTGGAAGACAGAACTTACCGACTCAGGGTCTCCCCCACATGGAGGCGCCGGGAATACCCTGAGGTTGGGGCAGTCCAATTTCCAGTGGCCCATCATGCGGCATTGAGGGCACGGCCTAGTAGGCGTTTTTGGATTGGGGCATTGACTGGCCCAGTATCCCTTGGTTCCACACGTGAAACAGGCCCCCGGAGGGACGCAGTTAGGTGCTCCCTTCTGTTGACCACCAGAACCTGCCGGCCTTAGGGCTGCTACCAGGGCTTGGGTCCGCAGTTGGACCTTCGGTTGGAGTCTGGCTTGGTGCTTAAGTTCTGCCTCCTCTTGGGAGTCAAAGACTTTAAATGCCATTTTCACCAGATCAAAAATGGGGGAGTTTGAGGGTCCTCCTCCACTTTCTTTAATTTTTGCCGTATGTCGGCGGCTGACTGAGAAATAAAGTGAGTAGCTAAAACAGTCGCCCCTGCTGGAGAGGCCAGGTCTAGGTAAGTGTATTGAGTCAGCGCCTCAGTAAGTTGGTTAAGAAACATGGCCGGGTTTTCATTGGGTTCCTGAATGATTTCCCTTCACAAACCTTCTACAACTTTCCTTTGCATTCAGGTTTTGTCTCAAAAAGCCATCTCACTTAGGACAAAATTATCTCCTTTCACTTTCAATAAAATATACTCTCATTCCTTAAATCTTTCTCATATATCTTCTACTTTCCTACATACAGAGTTGCTTCCTTTATTTAGCAGAATTTTGTACTCTTAGAAACACCTTTAGTTATTAACCTCTAGTCAGTTATTAATCATGAATGGCTATAACAGAATTCTTTAGATGCCAATTTATGAATCAGTTAAGCACAAAACCATGCTTACTAACAGATTTAAACATTCTTTACTTTCTTTGCTGTAAGAAGTCAAAAGCACAAAGCTATGTTCAGTAATAAATGACTTGGCATTTTATCCCTTTGGAAAAGACCTAAATATCCAACAGATTTAATCCCATTTGTCATCCAAGCAAAACATAAACCTTCAGGTTACCAAAGACTTTGAAAGCTATCTCTGCAATCACCCATTAAAACTTTGAGACAGACAATTAACCATCCGTTTAGTCATTTCTTTGGTAACAGATGTTAACAAATAACAAGAGCTTCAGTAAACTGATTAAAGTTTCATATTTACTGTGGATAAATTTGTCAGGAGTTCGGATAGGAGTGGGGAGAGGGACGGGGTAAACAAGGGCGCTGGTTCAGAAATCCTGAACTTAAGGGACCCTTGGCCCATCTACCTTGGTGTCTATTGAGGTTATTTAGGTCCATGTAAATCTGATAATTATACGTGACTTCTGGAGACCATTGGGACTGACTGTCTAATCAGTATTGTGGCCAAGCTACAGTATAGTAACGTCATTTTTGCAGGTCCTGGTCCAGTTCCAGGGTTTTAAGATTGTCCAACAAACCTAAAACACCCCCGGGATGTTTTAGGGTAGAATTTGGATTGGGAGGTCACCAAGACTCCTCGCCAGACAACCCGATGGCAGGAGGAAGGCATCCCCTCATCCACCACTGGGTTGCAGAAAAACTGTGTCAAATACCCTAGAGGTTAGGATGTCTCCCAGCTTCTCAGAGTCACGGAGGTCACCTGGTCACCGGTGGTGTCCGCCCTGACGCGGGCGCGATTAGGGCAGGGCCTTCCAGACAGAGGCGCGGAATCCGGGGAAACTCACCATGGCTTCAGAAGTGGCGTTGGGAAAGACAGGTCCAGGTCTGGCTAGGGAGAGGAGAGAGCCTCCTCAACAGGGTGGGAGGCTCTCAAAACCCTCCCGGGTTTTGGGCACCAAATATAAGGTTTTATAGGCGAGATAAACACGCCAGGCAAGTGGGTGCAAGGCAAGATTAATTAAAGGCCCTCTCCTGCAAAGTTTCAGGGCTCAAGAGAAGGGGAACCAGGAAAGTTGCTCCGGGAGGAGGTGGGTACCCTCTGTCAAGGTTCCTTCATGCCCGAAAGAGAGTAGGGGAAGTCACACTGGGAGGGAGTTGGCAGGGGTCTTTCATCTGTTTCCCTCATAGGTATCAGGTTACCTATGGGGACATGACCTGGGCATACATCCTTTTGGCGGGAGAGTCAAGGGTGAAGGAAACTGGGGGTGGAGGCTGGAGGACGGCGGGACCTGGCAGCGGTCATTTCCATTGTTCCTCCTGCACTCCTGGAACTTGCCAACCCAACACCTTCCACTGTATGGAGCTCATTCTCTGCCCTCAGAAAAAAAGTTCAGTAAACAAAACTTTATCCTGAATGTTCCCCTCACCTGCTGATTCAAATATTGTTCAACCACAATGATATGAAACTAGAAATCAATCACAAGTAGAAAATGCGAGAGTCAAAAATATGTAGAGATTTAACAACATGGTAATAAACTACCAACAGTCAAATAAGAAATCTAGAAATTTTAAAAGTACCTCGAGACAAAAAGAAAAACCTACAAAAATGTAAGGGATACAGCAAAATTAGTTCTAAGGGGGAAGTTCACAGAAATTCAGGTCCCCGTCAGTCCACAAGAAAGCTCTCCTACAAACATTATAATTTTACATGATAAAGAAGTATTAATAAAAAAAAAAAAACAAGCAAATCCCCAAATCAGTAGGAATAAGGAAATAACAAAACGGAATGTGAAAATGAATAATGGTGACTAAAAAGACAAAACATCAATGAAAATAAGAACTGCCTTTGTTGGAAAGATAAACAAAACTAAGAAACCCTTAGCTAGACTCACCAAGAAGGAGAGAGGTCTCAAATACAATCAGGAAAGAAAGATGATTAATTCCTGTCTCACACCAAAATCCTAGAGAACACTGGCAGCAACATCTTCGATTTCCAACACAGCAACATCTTTCAAGACAAGTCTCTAAAGACAAGGGAAACAGAAGCAAAAATAAACTTTCAGTACTTCATCAAGTTGAAAAGCTTGGAAACAATCAGCAAAACTACGGCAACCTGTAAAATGGGAGTAGATATTTGCAAATGCTATTACAGTTAAAGGTCTGGTATCCAAGATTTACACAGAATTTCTCAAACTCAACACCCAAAAAACAGAGTCCACTCAAGAAATGGTCAGAAGACCTAAAAAGACACTTCTCCCAAAAGACATACAGATGACTAACAGGCACATGAAACCATTCTCCACATGACTTGCCATCAGGGAAATAAAAATCAAAACCACAATGAGACACCACCTTACACCTGTTAGAATGGCAAAAATTAAAAGACAGGGAACAACAAATGTTGATGAGGATGTGAAACATATTAAACAACAGGGAAAGAGGGAACCCTCTTACACTGTTGGTTGGAATGCAAGCTGGTACACTAACTCTGAAAAACAGCATGGAGTTTCCTCAAGACATTAAAAATAAAGCTACCCTATGACCCACCAATTGCACTCCAGGGTATCTACCATGTGGATTTGGTAAAATGAAGAGGCACATGCACCCCAGTGTTCCTAGCAGCAATGTCCACAATAGCCAAACTGTGGAAGGAGCAGAGATGTCCTTCAACAGATTAATGTATAAAGAAGATGTGGTTCAGGGGCCCCTGGGTGACTCAGTGTGTTAAGCCTCTGCCTGTGGCTCAGGTCAAGATCTCAGGTTCCTGGGATCGAGCATGCATAGGGCTTTCTACACAGTGGGGAGCTGCTTCCCCTGCTATCCCTGCCTGCCTCTCTGCCTATTTGTGATAGTTGTCTCTCTCTCTCTGTGTCAAATAAATAAAAAAAATCTTTTAAAAAAAGAAGAATATGTGGTTCATATATACAATGGAATATTACTCAGCCATCAGAAATGATGAATACTTACCATTTGCATTGACATGGCTGGGGCTGGAGGAGATTATGCTAAGTGAAATACGTCAAGCAGAGAAAGACAGTTATCATATGGTTTCACTCATATGTGGAATATAAGGAACAACACAGAGGATCATAGGGACAGGGTGGGAAACCTGAATTGGAAGATATCTGAGAAGGAGAAAAAACATATGAGACTCTTGACTCTGGGAAACAAATTGAGCAGCAGCAGCAGGCTGCCCAGCTTTGGCCTCAGTCTTGCACATCAGGACTCAAGCACAACTAGAGCATCATGAAGAATGGAGAACTGTGTGGCCTTGGAATCTAATAGCAGGATCTGAGATTTCAGTTCCAAATAAAAACTGGCCTCTTCCACACAGCACAGGAAAGTGAAGGATTTCTCAGGGGTGTGGCTCTGGAAGAAGTGTTTCTGATGGTTGAATTAATAGACACCAGTAGAGAATACCTGCTGTGCCTCATCTGAGGAAGCAAGGGGCACCTGGGCAAGAATCAATAAGGTTGCCTGTGGGTGGCTTCCCACCAACCACCCTGCTGAGACAAGAGCATGAGAACCAAAGAGAAAATAACTTTCGTGGTACATCTGCAGTAGTAGGGCTGGCCAGGTAGCAGAGCCCTATCCCTGGAGCAGGATGGCCTTCCCTCAAGAGTAATGGTCCACCACCATGGCCTCACAATCTCCCAGCTGTCTGATCTGACAATGCATTCCGGCTCAGACCTGCTCACACGATGAGTCCTAAGATCCAGAGACTGCTTTCCGCCCCAGCTCAATGCTACTCACAGAGAAGCAAACTCCAGCCTCAGAAATGTATTCATCATTAGCTCTGGAATTCCCTTAGTTTGTCTACACTGGCCCACCCAGGGTGTCTCATCCAAATCATTCCTCAAGTGCCCTAGGGTTCCAAGCCACTTTCAAGCTCCCCTTAGGAAGGCAGGAACTGGTCCGAGTAGGAAGACCAGCCAAGTGACTCTACATGCTGGAAACTTGGACATCATCTTCCCTGAAACACCAACACCTCCAAGTCCAAGATTCAAACCTTTGCTCACTGTGCACTGAGGACCATGTCAGCATGAACACCATTTTTTTTCAAATCTCTTATATCCCATTCCTTCAAATCAGAAACCAGGCTCCAGTCACCACTTCCTTTTCCCTTCAGAGAAGTAAGGAAAATGATAGAATAAAACACTACATGTGTTGGGCACCTGGGTGTCTCAGTGCGTTAAGCCTCTGCCTTCAGATTAGGTCATGATCTCAGCATCCTGGGGTTGAGCCCCGTATCAGACTCTGCTCAGTAGGGAACCTGCTTCCCCTCTCTCTGCCTGCTGCTCTGCCTACTTGTGATGTCTCTCCCTCTGTGTCAAATAAAATCTTTAAACACACACACACACACACACACGCACACACACACACGCAAGATGGTGGAGAAGCAGCTGGTTAAGACAACATCAGGTAGCAGGAGATGGGTTACATAGCTTGTCAAAGCATTGTGAACACCTACAAACCCAACAGGAGATCAAATAGAAGAAGAGAAAAAATTCTAGAAACAGAGAATCAACCACTTTCTGAAAGGTAGGGCCAGCAGAGAAGTGAATCCAAAGTGACAGCAAGATAGACTTGTGGTGGGAGGAGCCAGATCCTGGCAAGTGGCAGAACAACAGAGCACAAAATCAGGACTTTTAAAAGTCTGCTCCACTGAGGGACATTGCTCCAGAGGCTAAACTGGGATGAAGTCCATGCGGGGTCAGCTTGGCCCCAGAAGGATCGGTCCCAGATCCTTCTGGTCACAGAAGGATCCGGGGTGTCTGATTATGAAAGAGCTCGCAGGTATTAGAGTGGGGAAGCCGGCTACAGAGACAGAGCAGAGAATTGAGCTCTCAACTCGGGGTTACCTTGAAGCGGGCACAGGCTGGGTGAGTTTTGAGTGTGGCTGGAGACCAGGAAGACGGGAGTAATTGAGCACTTTTCTCTGAGGGCACACTGAGGAGTGGGGCCCCAAGCTCTCGTCTACTCTGGGCTGCAGAGACTGGGAGGCCGGCATTTTCATTCCCTTCCTCCAGAACTCTACAGAAAGTGTTCAGGGAAGAAAAGCTCCCGAAGATTACTTAGTCTGGCCCCTGGTAAAGGGGCCACCTCCGGCAAAGGCACTTGAGATTCACTACAAGAGGCCCCTCCCTCAGAAGATCAACAAGAAATCCAGCCAAGACCAAGTTCATTTACGAAGGATAACAGCAAAATTCCAGAGGAGGAGAAAGCAAAGCATAGAATTCATGGCTTTTTCCCCATGATTCTTTAGTCTTGCAGTTAATGTTTTTTTTTTATTTTTTTTTTTTTTCTTCTGCTAATTTTTTTTTAACATTTACCCTTTCTTCTTTTAATGTTAACTAGTTTATCTTAACAATGCCTTTCATTGAAAAATAATCTTTTTAAACCTTCATTATTAGAGTCATATTTTATCCTTCATTGTATCTAACATTATTTTTGTATACACATGGGGTTTTTTCTTCTAAAAAAATTTGGGGTACAATTTCTTCTAATGGATCAAAATACACTCTAAATCTATCTTGGGCTTGTTCTAGTCTCCAGCCCGAGCAAATTCTCCCCACTTTCTTTTTCTTTTTTCTCCCAACCAACTTACTTTATCAACGCCTTTTTTTAGAAAATTTTTTTACATCTTTATAGGCATATTCCATCCCTTCATTGTGTTTACCCTTAAATATGTTCTTCATTCTTTAAAATTTTGGGAGGTAGTTTCTTCTAAGAGACCAAAATACTCCCAAAATTAAGTAATTAAGTGGGTGACCCTGTTCTAGTCACCAGTCTAATATATATATATATATATATATATATATATATTATAGATATATATATATATATATATATATATTATATATATATATATATATCATATATATATATATATATATATATATATATATATATATATCTATAGATATCTCCCTTCCACGACTTGGGGTCTCTTCTTATTTAGTTAAAGCACATTTTCCTGGGGTCTTTGCCACCCTTTGACACCCTTCTTGAGATCAACCACCTCAAGAAGTGATTGAGACTTTCCTTATCTGGACAAAATGACAATGCAGAAAAACTCATCACAAAAAAAAAGAACAAGGGCAGTACCAAGGGCTGGGGACCTAATCAATACAGATATTGGTAATATGTCTGATCTAGAGTTCAGAATGACAACTCTCAAGGTTCTAGCTGTGCTCGAAAAAGGCATGGAAGATATTAGAGAAACCCTCTCTGGAGAGATAAAAGTCCTTTCTGGAGAAATGACATAACTAAAATCTAACCAAGTTGAAAACAAAAAAAGCTATTAATGAGGTGCAATCAAAAATTGAGGCTCTTACTGCTAGGATAAATGAGGCAGAAGAAAAAATAGTGATATAGTAGACAAACTGACAGAGAATGAAGAAGCTGAGCAAAAGAGAGAAAAACAAATACTGGACCATGAGCAGAGAATTTGAGAATTAAGTGACACCATAAGATGAAATTATTAGAATAATTGGGATTCCAGAAGAAGAAGAAAGAGAGAGGGGAGCAGAAAGTATATTAGGGGGAATTGATATAGAGAATTTCCCTAATATGGCAAAGGGAACAAGCATCAAGGGATTCCCCCCAAATCAATAAGAATAGGTCCACACCCTGTCACCTAATAGTAAAATTTACAAGTCTTAGCAAAAAAGAGAAAATCCTGAAAGCTGCCCAAGAAAAGAAGTCTGTAACATACAATGGTAAAAATATTAGATTGGCAGTGGACTTACCCACAGAGACCTGGCAGGCCAGAAAGAACTTCAAAGCACTAAACGAGAAAAACATGCAGCCAAGAATACTATATTCAGCTAGGCTATCATTGAAATTAGAAGGAAAGATAAAAATCTTCCAGGACAAACAAAAACTGAATATGCAAAGAATTTGCAAACACCTAATCAGCTGTGCGGGATATATTGAAAGGGGTCCTCTAATCAAAGAGAGAACCTAAAAGTACTAGTTCAGAAAGGATCAGAGACAATACACAGTAACATTCACCTTACAGGCAATACAATGGCACAAAATTCGTATCTCTCAATAGTTAACCTGAATCTAAATGGGCTAAATTCCCCAATCAAAAGACACAGGGTTTCAGAATGGATAAAAAAACAAAACCCATCAACATGCTGTCTACAAGAAACTCAACTTAAACCCAAAGACATCTCCAGATTTAAAATGAGGAGGTGGAAAACAATTTACCATGCTAAGGAACATCAGAAGAAAGCTGGGGTGGCAATCCTTATAGGATATCAATTAGATTTTAAGCCAAAGACTATAATAAGAGATGAGGAAGGACACTATGTCATACTCAAAGGGTCTGTCCA
This sequence comes from Mustela putorius furo, assembly GCF_011764305.1. Lineage (NCBI taxonomy): Eukaryota > Metazoa > Chordata > Mammalia > Carnivora > Mustelidae > Mustela > Mustela putorius. The sequence goes on from NW_025421452.1 coordinate 32,760, forward strand.
ACAAGAAGATCTAGCAATTCTATATATCTATGCCCCTAACTTGGGAGCAGCCAACTATATAAACCAATTAATAGTAACAAAATCAAAGAAACACATTGACAATAATACAATAATAGTAGGGGACGTTAACACTCCCCTCACTGAAATGGAAAGATCTTCCAGCAAAAGATCAACAAGGAAATAAAAGCCTTAAATGACACACTGGCCAAATGGAAATAACAGATCTCTTCAGAACATTTCATCCCAAAGCAACAAAGTACACATTCCTCTTTAGCACACATGGAACAGTCTCCAGAATGGATCACATCCTGGGTCATAAATCATGTCTCAACTAGTATCAAAAGATTGGGATCGGGGCGGCTGGGTGGCTCAGTGGGCTAAGGCCTCTGCCTTCGGCTCAGGTCATGATCCCAGAGACCTGGGATTGAAACACTCATCAGGCTCTCTGCTCAGTGGGGAGCCTGCTTCCTCCTCTCTCTCTGCCTGCCTCTCTGCCTACTTGTGATCTCTGTCTGTCAAATAAATAAATAAATAAACTTAAAAAAATTGGGATTATTCCCTGCATATTCTCAGACCACAATGCTCTGAAGCTAGAACTCAATCACAAGAGGAAATTTGGAAAGAACACAAATACATGGAGACTAAACTGCATCCTTCGAAGAAATGAATGGGCCAACCAGGAAATTAAAGAAGAATTGAAAAAATTCATGGAAACAAATGATAATGAAAACACAACAGTTCAAAATCTGTGGAACACAGCAAGGAAGACCTGAGAGGAAAATATATAGTGATATACGCCTTTCTCAAGAAACAAGAAAGGTCTGAAATACAGAAAATAATCCTACACCTAAAGGAGCTGGAGAAAGAACAACAAAGGAAGCCTAAATCCAGCTTTTCTGCTAAGGTCAGGAACACATCAGCGATGTCCATTATCACTACTGCTATTCAACATAGTACTAGAAGTCCTAGCCTCAGCAATCAGACAACAAAAAGAAATTAAAGGCATCCAAATCAACAAAGAAGACAAACTATTACTCTTTGCAGATATATGACATTCTGTGTGGAAAACGCAAAAGGCTCCACTCCAAAAATGCTAGAACTTGTACAGGAGTTCTGTAAAGTGTCAGGATATAAAATCAATGCACAGAAATCAGTTGTATTTCTTTACAACAACAGCAAGACAGAAGAAAGAGAAATTAAGAAGTCAATCCCATTTACAATTGCACCCAAAACCGTAAAATACCTAGGAATAAACCTAACCAAAGAGGCAGAGAATCTATACTCAGAAAACTATAAAGTACTCATGAAAGAAATTAAGGAAGACACAAAGGAATGGAAAAATGTTCTATGCTCCTGGATTGGAAGAACAAATATTGTGAAAATGTCTATTATACCTAAAGCAATCTGCACATTTAATGCCATCCTTACCAAATCCCATCCATTTCTTCAAAGAAATGGAAGAAATAATACTAAAATTTATATGGAACCAGAAAAGACCTCGAATAGCCAAAGGAATATTGAAAACGAAAGCCAGAGTTGGTGGCATCACCATTCCGGCCTTCAAGCTCTATTACAAAGCTGTCATCATCAAGGCAGTATGGTACTGACACACAAAAACAGACATACAGATCAGAGGAATAGAATAGAGAGCCCAGAAGTAGACTTCTGCTCTATAGTCAACTAATCTTCAACAAAGCAGGAAAGAATGTCCAATGGAAAAACGACAGCCTCTTCAACAAATGGTGTTGGGAAAATTGGACAGTCGCGTGTAGAAAAATGAAATTGGACCATTTCCTTGCACCACACATGAAAATAGACTCAAAATGGATGAAGGACCGCAAGGTAAGAAAGGAATCCATCAAAGTCCTTGAGGAAAACACAGGCAAGAACCTCTTCAACCTCAGCTGCAGAAACGTCTTCCTAGGAACATCGCCAAAGGCAAGGGAAGCAAGGGCAAAGATGAACTATAGGGATTTCATCAAGTGCAAAAGCTTTTTCACAGCAAAAGAAACAGTTAACAAAACCAAAAGACAACTGACAGAATGGGAGAAGATATTTGCAAACCCCATATGAGATAAAGGGCTAGTATCCAAAATCTATAAAGAGCTTAGCAAACTCAACACCCAAAGAACAAATAATCCAATCAAGAAATGGGCAGAGGACATGAACAGACATTTCTGCAAAGAAGCCATCCAGATGGCCAGCGGACACATGAAGAAATGCTCCAAATCACTCGGCATCAGGGAATTACAAATCAAAACCACAATGAGATACCACCTCACACCAGTCAGAATGGCTAAAATCAACAAGCCAGGAACTGACATATGCTGGCAAGGATGCAAAGAAAGGGGAACCCTCCTACACTGTTGGTGGGATGCAAGCTGGTGCAACGACTCTGGAAAACATCATGGAATTTCCTCAAAAAGTTGAAAATAGTACTGCCCTATGACCCAACTTTTGCACTACAGTGTATTCACTCTAAAGATACAAGTCTAGTGATCCAAATGGGCATGTGTACCCGAATGTTTTTAGCAGCAATGTCCACAGCAGCCAAACTATGGAAATAACCTAGATGCCCATCAACAGATGAATGGATAAAGAAGATGTGGGCACACACACACACACACACACACACACACACACACACACACAATGGAATAATATGCAGCCATCAAAAGAAATGAAATTTGCCATTTGTGACAACATGGATGGAACTAGAGAGTATTATGCTTAGTGAAATAAGTCAATCAGAGAAAGACAGCTATCATATGATCTCCCTGACATGAGGAAGTGGAGATGCAACGTAGGGGTGGTTCGGTGTTAGGAAAATAACAAATGTAACATGATGGGATCGGGAGGGAGACAAACCATAAGTGACTCTTAATCTCACAAAATAAACAGGGTTTCTAGGCGGTGTCAGGTGACGGTGGTGGGGTTATGGACATGAGGGAGGGTATGTGCTATGGTGAGTGCTGTGAAGTGTGTAAACGTGTTGATCCCCAGATCTGTACCCCTTGCGCTAAACTTACATTATATGTTTATAAAAATTTTTTAAAAAATTAAAAAAAATTAAAAAATAAAACAAAATAAATAAAAAATCAACACATACACTACACTTGCACAGCACACTTCGATCAAAATATAATTCCTTGGTCTTTCTCATATGGGCAGCCCTAAGTTACTCTTACTAATGAGAGATAACACAAGTTTAGTCTATATATATATATTTGTTTTTCTTTTTGACATTTGTATCTTGAAGACAGTGCCTACATTGCTTCCTTAAAATAACAATAATAATAATTACATGGTCACATAAAAGTCTGTATCTTGGTAACCAGACAACATGGTTCTGGTTCAGATAAGGATGAAGACACAACCTCTTCCCAGGGAGCAAAGCCCAAACCCTCAGGGATCATGACATGTCTCATGGCTGATGAGTTCCTTTGCTCCATGGAATTTTCTGAGTGCAAAGTATATAGGCACCCTTCAGGGTTCATTCTGTTTTCTTCATAAATTCCCCAGTTCAAGTCAATAGTGATTCACTGGGTCAGGTTCCAGAGACCAGGATGGTCCACCAGTGAGCAGCAACCCCTATCTCCCCCACCCACTGTCAAGGAAGGCAGGGGCTTGTGTTCCACTGGGAGCATAATGAGCCACACCCAAAGCTCCTAAACAACCTACACTCCTCCTCTGTTTCTCCCCCTCACAAAGGGCACAGCACCCTGTTACAGCTCTGAGTCTGAGCTTTAATTAAAAAAAAAAAAAAAGTTTCTACTATCAGAAAGTGGTTCACAGAAGAGGAAAACATGAGTCCCCATGAAGAGTTTTTTAATTCCTCAAAAGATTGTTTTCCCATTGTTTAATTTAAACAGTAAATAAAAACACACAGATCGCCCCTTCCACTAGCAGGTATGATTCACTGTGGTGAATTAAAGAGCAGGAAATAAGAATAATAGCCATTCTGATGACCCGCCATTTCCATAATCAAAGTTTTTTTTTTTTAAGATTTTATTTATTTTTCAGAGAGAGAGAGAGGAGCGAGAGTGAGCAAAAGTAGACAGAGAGGCAGGAAGAGGCAGAGGGAGAAGCACGCTCCCTGCCGAACAAGGAGCCTGATGTGGAACTCGATCCCAGGATGCTGAAATCATGACCTGAGCCGAAGGCAGCTGCTTAACCAACTGAGCCACCCAGGCGTCCCTTCCATAATCAAAGGTTTGAAACTTCACTGACATGCAAAGAAAGGAACACAAACCAACATCTCGTCCTGGCAGCACAGAGCAGTCAGAATTGGAGTGACAGGGACAGACAATGAGGTTGTGTGTGTTGGGTGAGGCTGGTTGCACAGAAGAAGGTGTTCTGTCAGTTCACCACCTGTGGCTCACTTGTCCTCATCCAGGAAACTGCTCACAGCTCTGACCTGTCACAACCATCACACGGGAGACGCAGCCACCCCCTGGAGCCAGTCCTGCCCACAACCTCTTGCAGAATGCACTCAGCTCTACTCTGGGACCCCTGTCAGCTCTACTCAGACCTGGAATTCCCCTGTCTGCCAGAAAGCTCCAGTATTCCTTCTCCTTCTTCCAAAATTACACTGGCCCAAGGCTTTCATGAGAAATGCAGAATGCTACCTAATGAATGGTTAACACCTACTTTTGCCTCTGCCATATTTTTCTCCACTTACCTCCTACCTGGTAAATGGTCACTAACCTACCAATGGAACCTGAATGTGCTCTGTGATCTGACACTTTCATTATAGCCTTCTGAGAACTCCTTGTGCAATAAAATACCATATCTCATGACAGGAGGGTTTAAAACTATTTCTATAAAGATTTTATTTATTTATTTAAACAGAGATCACAAGCAGGCAGAGAGAGAGAGAAAGGGAAGCAGGCTCTGTGCTCAGCAGAGTGCCTGATGTGGGGCTCAATTCCAGGACCCTGAGATCATGACCTGATCTCTACCTAAGGCAGAGGCTTTAATCCACTGAGCCACCCAGGAATCCTGTCTGAAGCAAGGATTAAAACTATTATTTACAGAACAATACAGCCAAATCATCTGATTTTAATTTGCTCTTCAATATACATTACAGTTTCTGTGTAAAAAGCATTTCCATAGATATTAGCTGCCAGCATATTCATAAGGAGGAAACAGAAACTCTGTGGTATAACCTGACTCACCTAAGGTCAGGCAAGCAGTTGCTGAACTCACCCCAGGCCTCCTGACACCGAGCTCCTTGGAGCCAACAGCATGCATCTATCCATAAGAATTTCCAAAGTCTCTCTTTCTGACTCTACCATCAAAGAAACTGCAGAAAAAATACAGCACGTCACAGTATTGATGATGCATTTAGTTAAATTAGAAAACCAAGGTCAACTTTTAAACAGTAAATGGCTACTTTGAATTTTCCCTATACGTTAATTATAACTCTTCTGATGAAAAGACTGATAAATTAGGAAACATCACCTTTGACAAATGACAAGACATCATCCAAGTCTGTATCTGATGACAAAAAGCCACCCAACTCTAGATGTTGGCCACCTAACTATACCCTAGGCCCAACGGAATAAACCTTGTTAGATAAGGGATGAAATTGTATGTTAAAAACACACAACGAGCTGGGGCGCCTGGGTGGCTCAGTGTGTTAAAGCCTCTGCCTTTGGCCCAGGTAATGATCCCAGGGTCCTGGGATCGAGCCCCGCATGGGGCTCTCTGCTGTGCGGGGAGCCTGCTAACTCCTCTCTCTCTCTCTCTGCCTTCCTCTCTGCCTACTTGTGATCTCTATCTGTCAAATAAATAAATAAAATCTTTAAACACACACACACACACACACACACACATACACACACGCACAAGGGGTAAATCTTATCACTCCTTTCCAATAAGTGATTTCCTCAGAAACAGATGTTCAGATGATATTTTGTAAGCAATAAATCAACAGATAAATGGGTATTCCCTGAAGTGGTCTACCTGCAGGGAAACTGAGTAACTCTTGAACCAAATCCAGAATGCTGACAATGACTTAAGTTTTAATTCGTGGCTCAACTAGAGGAAAGAGAGAAGTCCAGGAGATTTTGAGTTAATGAGAAGTTTTACCTCTACTCCTGACATGGATGTGACATTGCACCCACTGTATCTGCTGCTTTCTCTGAACATAAATGTCCTGTGACAAGCTGCATCACTGACCCAGATGCTGGTGTTCAAAACTTCAGGTTTTCTGGAGCCAGAGCAGAGAAATGCTGTCAGGGGGCACAAATAGGCATCTGCAATCTATGGCCTGCACATCTGTTTCAGTTCCTGGGAGAAGAGGAAACACACACTTGTTTCTTTTTTTTTTTTAAGATTTTATTTATTTATTTGACAGAGAGATTACAAGCAGTCCGGGAGGCAGACAAAGAGAGAAGAGGAAGCAGGCTCCCTGCTAATCAGAGAGCCCAATTTGAGGCTCGATCCCAGGACCGTGGGATCACAACCTCAGCGGAAGGCAGAGGCTTAACCCACTGAGCCACCCAGGTGCCCCACTCACACTTTTTTCTTAAGTAGTAATTATGTTCATCAAAAGTAGACTGATGACTCTGTCTTTGTTGGAAAAGTGAGATTACTCTTCCAAATGAACACCTCAACTCACCTGTTCCTTGTGCAACTTGAGTGGGGTCTGGTTTACTCCAGCTTCCAGGCGCCCAACTGGAGGACTCTCCTGCAGGATCCTGCAGCCTATGACCACCAACCCCAGGGCACGAGGCACAGTGTTGAAGATGGGGTACTACTCTAAGGTTTGTTGCCACCACACCCTGCCTGGGAGAACAGGGACTTGGAGGACTCCCCTGCACAATCCTGACAGCCTAACGCCACCATCCATGAGGGACACAGGGCACAATGATAAAATGGGTGGATGCCTCTGGGGCTGTTACCACCACACCTGTGCCTGGGGCCAGAGAAAGGTACTTGGAGGACCCACCTGCATGATCCTGACAGGCCATTACCATCATCTCCTAGGGATGCAGGGAACAATGCTGAAGTTGGGGGGTGGCTCTGAGGTTGGTGCTGCCACACTTGTGCCTGAACAGGGGGACCCTGCTGAACTGGAGGTGCTGCTCAAGGTCCATTACCTGCACTGTGTCAGAGACTGGGGTGAAACTCAATGACGTGGGGAATGTGTGCCATCCTTACATCCACTTTTCCTGGAGAACACTGGGAAACCTGAAATGTCCACAACTCACCCCACAAAACCTGGAGTGAGCGGGCACCCTAGAGTTCAGGGATCTTGGGGATACGGCCAATTAATGGATATAGGGCCGAAGAGAGTTTCAAGGGAAAAAGGAGAACTCATTTGAGTTCCCAGGATTAGCTCATTCATGCCCCCTTCCCATATCCCAACCTCCCACGGGGGGCTCAACCTACCCCCCAGGTCACTACCCTGGTCCACAGTGTCTATTCACCCACGAGGAAACCCCCACAGTTCAATCTCGCCTTCTCCTACCTCACTGCTGCATCCTGGGCAGCTGGGGGCCTACCCACAGAAAGGTACCTCTACCCCCACAGGATGATTGGTAAGGGAGGGTGGTGCCCCACGCCCATTGGTTGCTGTGACTGCCTGCATCTAGCCACTGGAACTTATACTGGTGCCTTCCTGTATATGCAGGTGGTCCTAGAGTCCCTTCCCACCTGTACAGCTGACTGGGACACAGAGGCATGGGAGGAGTTTGGAGCAGGGCCCCCTCACACAGGGCCCATTCCTGACATCCCTCTAGCTGCAGACCACCCTCAGAGCCTTGCCCCTTCCATTCATGCTCCAAAACTACCTGAGGAGCTGTGCCTGGCTCCTGAACAGGTCAGCTGTTCTCAGACCTTCTGAGGCTTGGGCTTCAGGAAATGCAATGGTTTCCCACATTTCCAAGACAATTTTAAGACCCAAATAGTAATGCTCCAAGTGGGAAGAACTCTCACCCCTAGAGTGGGCAGTACTTCTTAGACCTTCAACGCACCCTCTAGGATGAGCCATTTGTGCTGCTATATATATATATATATATATATATATATATATATATATATATATATATATATATATATATATGCTTGCTTCTGCAGGGAAGCTCCAGGATGAATGAGAACAACCGCCCTTCTGTGCTGTTGGAGTTGTAAACCAGGAATACTCTTCACTTCAAAAGAAAACATATTGCTATTATTGACACTAAATGACAAACCCTTTTAAACATTTTAGAGAGAAAGGAAGAGAGTTTTATTCAAACCCAAGTCAAGACAGCTCCCTGGGAGACACAATCTTCACAAAAAAGGGAGAGCCCATGGCAGCTGGGTAGCTCAGCCTTTACGTGTCTGCCTTCAGCTCAGGTCATGATCCCAGGGTCCTGGAATCAAGCCCTGCATTGAGCTCCACATCAGGCTCCCTGCTCAGTGGTAACCTGATTCTCCCTCTCCCTTGGTTTGTGTGCACTCTCTCTCTCTCTCTTAAATAAATAAATAAAATCTTAAAGAAAAGGAGGACTCCAGGGAAGGGGCATTTGGGGAAAATTTCTATATTCTGTTTTGTTTGTACACATCATAATGAGGAAGAACATTCCAGAACTTTTTCATATGTTTTCAGTTTGTGCAAATCAGTATGACTTTAATCTTATGGGAGCAGGAGAGGTTCATCTGTTTTTTCTTATCTTTATGTTTGCAATGGCAGTCTTTAGTGATCTTTTTCTTCTCAAAACAGATGTGAAACATGTGCTTAGGACAGAAATAGGGCCTATGCACTGAGGTTTTTCCCCATCATTTTGAGCTTGGTAAAATGTTAAGGGATAGCTTCCCTGGGAGCCCAGGACCTGGCCCCATAGATGGTCAAAGATAAAAATTCCCATTATCATTCTAAATACTTCTGAAGGGAAGAACTTGAGACAAAAGCATCTTTAACAATAGTACCAAGAAATCAAAATGATGTCTAAAGAAGTTTACCTGTTCAATGGTCAACACAGATAACAGAAATGTTCACAGCAGCTGGGCTCCTCCCCTTCTCCTGCCCAAATCTCTGAAGCACACAGATAATTTAAAGTCAGAATTTTAAGCTGCCTGGCACCATTCCCTTGTACTATAGAACAAAACAGCATAGCTCATTGTCACAACACTAGAATTAACATGAAGTGTCCCTAAAGTTGGGTACAATGTCTAAGTTCTTTACTTGCAGATTTTGACTAATGTAAGTCATAGTCATGCCATATAAACACTAGGGTGGTTGGTAATAAGTAACCGTTGGTAAAGGAATAGTTCAGCAATGTTTACAAGCATTGTCTCACTTTGTAGAAGACGGTGAGCTGAGTGTTTTTAAATACTATCTCAGATCTGTCTTATAGAACATTCTGAACATACCAGAGTGTTAATTAATTTTAAAAAGGTAATTTCAGTGACTTTAATATCAGAAAAGTATTATAATGTCTGTATTCTTAAAGATCTTTGAGTATCTTACTTGAAGTCCTCCACTGAGATAATTATCTTAATGATCATGATGGGCAGAGGTTAAAAGCCAGATGAATCTGTTCCAGTTGGCCATCAAGAAAACCCTGAGACTTGAGATGTTTTCAGATTGAGAAGACCACATGGATAGGAGGGAAATAGTACCATGTATGGAATAACAAGGGGTTTTTGAATCAGTTTGGGGATGCCATTTAGGTTTCTGACACTAAAATTCACTCTTACTGGAGTCATCTCTAAGCCCCTATCTAACCACCTAGAAAATGTGCCTACTAAAATACCTACATCACACATCACAGTTTAGAAGTTTATGAGGGACAATTCCACAAAGAGCCACTGTTATGGCTCTCAAGAGCAGGTGCTCAGGAAGCCATGATTACTATTTGGGTTTCTTTCTTTCTTGCTTGCTTCTTTCTTTCTTTCTTTCCTTCTTTTTTCAGAAATAGAAGACATGTTGAAATCATATTTCTAATAGATGACTCAAGAACTCAAGATGATTTTCAAATCTTAAGAAGGTCAAGAAGCTGTGATTTATTTCACTCAGAAATCATGTTGTTGGACTGGTGAGAACAATACAATAGCGCCATCATCAATAGGGGTGTGAAGCTTCCCATCTCCATATGACCATGTGGTCCCCACTAGCTCAGGGCCACCAGAAAGGGCATCTGGGGAGGGGGGCACAGGCCAAGGCTGCCAGGTATGGCTGAAGCAGGAAGAACTCTGACTTAAGGCTCAAATCCTGCCTACCTTATTTATACTGCTCTTCAGAGATAGAGTGTCATTGTGAGCTCTGATGTAAGAATGGTTGAGAATCTCCATTGTGATTCCCTCTCTGACCCTTAGGATCTGTAGTAAAGTCATATTTAATTTTTTTAATTTTATTTTGTGAGGGTTCCATGATTCATTGTTTATGCACCATACCTAGTGCTCCATGTAATACATGCCCTCCTTAATACCCACTACCAGGCTCACCCATCCCCCCATTCCCCTCCCCTCCAAAACCCTAAGTTTATTTCTCAGAGTCCACAGTCTCTCATGGTTCATCTCCCCGTCCGATTTATCCCAATTCACATTTCCTTTCCTTCTCCAAATGTCCTCCGTGATATTCCTTATGTTACACATGTAAGTGAAACCATATGATAATTGACTTTCTCTGCTTGACTTATTTCACTCAGCTTAATCTCCTCCTGTCCCATCTATGTTAATATAAAAGTTGGGTATTCAGAGGGACAAGATGGCAGGGAAGTAAGAGGAGGCGCCTTTTCAGCCCTTACACCAAAGTGAGCTGATTACCTATCAAAGAACTCCGATCACCCATGAAATCAGCCTGAGAACAGAATTATACACGTTGGATCTCTACTGGGGCAGAAGGCACCAGTGGGCAAGTAAAGCAGAGTGGGAATGGCGACCGATATCAGAAGATAAACAAAAGGGGGAGGGAGCCACCAAAGGTGATTGGTTGGAAAGGAATATCCCAATACGAGCAAGAGTGCCCTGCTTCTGGGGACCAGCATTAACTTGGAGACTGGTTGAAAGCACTCCAAAAGAGCAAAGGATCGTGGGGGGAAATTGTGTGAATCGGGGCAGCTAGGGACAGGGGCTTAAGTCCCAAGTCTGAGGAGAGCCTCCCTGATCACCATGACAGCATGGGACTGGCATAAAAACAGACCCATAGACCAGTGGAACACAGTAGACAGCTCAGATATGGACCATCAACTCCATGGCCAAATAATCTTCAAGAAAGCAGAAAAAAATATACAGTGGAAAAAAGACAGTCTCTTTAATAAATGTTGCAGGGGAAACTGGGAAGCTCTATTTAGAAGAATGAAAATCGACCAGCCTCTTACACCATACACAAAGATAAACTCATAATGGATAAAAGACTTCAACGTTAGACAGGAATCCATCAGAATCCTAGAGGAGAACATAGGCAGCATCTCTTCAATATCAGCCACAGTGACTTCTTTCAAGACATGCCTCCAAACCAAAGGAAAAAAAATAAAGCCAAAATACACTTCAGGAACTCACCAAAATCAAAAGATTCTGCACTGCATAGGAAACAATAAAGAAAGAAAAGTGGCAACCCATGGAATAAGATAAGATATTGGCAAATGACAGGACAGCAAAAGGTTGATATCAAGGATCTATGAAGAACTCCTCAAACTCAACACAAACAAAACAGATAATCATATCAAAAAATGGGCAGAAGACATGAAAAGACACTTCTTCAATGAAGACATAAAAATGGCTACCAGACACCTGAAAAAATGTTCGTCATCACTAGGTATCAGGGAGATTCAAATGAAAACCACATTAAGATGTCACTTTACACCAGTTAGAATGGCCTAAATTAGCAAGACGGGAAACAACATGTGTTGGAGAGGATGTGGAGAAAGGGGAATCCTCTTACACTGTGGGTGGGAATGCCAGTTGGTGCAGTCTCTTTGGAGAACAGTGTAGAGATTCCTCAAATGGTAAAAGATCCCAGCCTTTGCTTTGAAATCAGGAACATGACAAGGACACCCACTCTCACAACCCTTGTTCAACATAGGCTGTGAAGTTAGGCAACAGTAATCAGACAACAAAGAGAAATAAAAGGTATCCAAGTTGGCAACGAAGAAATCAAACTTTCTCTCCTCAAGCATGACATAATCGTTATGGAAATCCCCAAAGACTCCACCCCCAATCTATCAGACCTCAAATAGCAATTCAAGAATGTGGCAGGATACAAATTCAAGATACAGAAATCAGTGGCTTTCTTCTACATTGTCAATGAAAATACAGAAAGGGAAATTAGAGAATCAATGCCATTTACTACAGCACCGGATCCATAAGATACCTGGGAATAAACCAAACCAAAGAGGTAAAGGATTTATACTCGAGGAACTAGAGAACACTCATGACAGAAATGCAAGAAAACCAATGAGACGGAAAACCATTGATTTCTCATGGATCAGAAGAATAAACATTCTTAAAATGTGTATACTGCTTAGAGCAATTGATCCATTTAATGCCATTGCAATAAAAATTCCACCGATATCTTTCAAAGAGATGGAACAAGCACACGCCTAAAATTTGTGTGGAATAGAAGCGACCCCGTATTGCTAAGAATTGCTGAAAAGAGAAACAAAACGGGAGCACCACGTTGCCTGATTTCAAGGGTTACTATGAAGCTGTGATCACCAAGACAGCATGGGACTGGCATAAAAACAGACCCCTAAACCAGTGGAACACAATAGAGAGCTCAGATATGGACTATCAACCTCTATGGACAAATAATCTTCAAGAAAGCAGGAAAAAATATACAGTGGGAAAAAGGCAGTCCCTTCAATAAATGGTGCAGGGAATTGGGCAGCTCTATGTAGAAGAATGAAACTCGACCATCCTCTTACACCATACACAAAGAGGAAATCATAATGGATAAAAAGATTCCTGTCTCAAGGTGAGACAGGAATCCATCAGAATCCTAGAGGAAAACATAGGCAGTAATCTTTTGATATCAACCACAGCGAATTCTTTCAAGATATGTCTTCAAAGGCAAAGGAAACAAAAGCCAGAATAAACTTCGGGGACTTCGTCAAAATCAGATATTTACAAATGACAGTACAGAGAAAAGGTTGGTATACAGGATCTATGAAGAACTCCTCAAAATAAACACACACAAAACAGATAATTATATCAAAAAAATAGGCAGAAGTTATGAACACACACTTCTCCAATGAAGACATACAAATGGCTGTCAGACACTTGAAAAAAATGTTCATCGTCACTAGGCATCAGTGAGATTCAACTTAAGATCATATTAAGATGTCACTTTACACCAGTTACAATGGCCTAAATTAGCAAGACGAGAAACAATATGTGTTAGAGAGGATGTGGAGAAAGGGGAAACCTCTTATACTGTGGGTGGGAATGCAAGGGGTTCAGCCTCTTTAGAGAATGGTGTGGAGATTCCTCAAGAAATTAAAAATGGAACTTCCCTATAATCCTGCAATTACACTCCTAGGTATTTAACCCAAAGATACAGATGGATGGTGTGAAAAGAAGGGCCATCTGTAACCCAAATTTATAGCAGCAATGGCCACGCTTGCCAAACTGGGGGAAGAACCAAGATGCCCTTGGAAGAATGGATAAGGAAGATGTGGTCCATATACACTATGAAGTATTATGCTTCCATTCAGAAAGGATGAATACCCAACTTTTGCAGCAACATGGACGGGACTGGAGAGATTCTGCTGAGTGAAATAAATCCATCAGAGAGAGTCAATTATCATAACGTTTCACTTATGTGTGAGTATAACAAATAGCATGGAGGACAAGGGGAGATGGAGAGGAGAAGGGAGTGGAGGGAAATTGGAAGGGGAGGGAAACCATGAGAGACTATGGACTCTGACAAAGAATCTAAGAGGGCATTGAAAGAGCAGGGGTGGGAGGTTGGGGAAATACTTGGTGGGTAATAGAGAGGGGACGGATTGCATGGAGCCCTGAGTGTGGTGCTAAAACAATGAATATGGTTAAACTGAAAAGAAATTGGGGAAAAAAGTATATGCAAATAAGCTAAGCAACCTAGGTGAAATGGATGCATTCCTAGAAAACTGTTAAATCACAAAATTGAACAAGGAAGAAATGTACAACCCGAATAGACTGTTATCCAGTAACGGGTTTAAACAGTGATCAAAAGCCTACCAAAAGACAAGACCCCAGGTCCTGAAGGATGCCCTAGCGAATTGCACCAAACTTTAAAAAAAGAACTAACACCTCTTCTCCTGAAGCTCTTTCCAAAATTTGAAAAAGAAGGAATACTTCCAGACACTTTTTTTGAAGCCAGCATTACCCTGATCCACACAACAGGCAAAGTCCTCATCAAGAAGGAGAATTTCAAACCAATATAATTGATGAATATGGATGCTACTATTCTCAGCAAGATCCTAGCTAATAGAATCCAACAGTACATTAAAAAGATTATCTGCCATGATCGGGTGAGATCTATGCCTAGGTTGCAAGGGTGGTTCAACATTTGCAAATCAATGTCATAGAACAAATTAATAAGAGAGGTGAGGGAACCACATGGTCCTCTCAATTGATGACGAAAAAGCATTTGGCAGCATCCGTTCCTGATTAAAACGCTTCGAAGTATAGGGATAGAGGAAATATTTGTCAACCTCTTAAAATGTTTATATGAAAAATTCACAGTAAATATCCTCCTCAATGGGTAAAAGCTGACAGCCTTCCCTTTGAGATCAGGAACATGAGAAGGATGCCCACTCTCACCACTCTTGTTCAACATAGTATTTGAAGTCCTGGCATCAGCAAACAGACAATAAAAAGAAATAAAATGTATCCAAATTGGCAATGAAGTCAATCTCTCTCTTCACATTTGATATACTTTATATGGAATACCCAAAAGTCTCCACCCCCAAACAACTAGAACGCATTCAGCAATCCAATGATGTGGCAGGATACAAAATCATGCTACAGGAATCATTGGCTTTCTTACATTACCAATGACAATACAGAAAGGGAAATTAGAGAATTGATTCCGTTAACTACAACACACAAACAATAACATACCTGGGAATAAACAAAACCAAAGAGGTAAAGGATCTGTAAGTGAGGAACTATACAACACTCATGAAAGAAATTGAAGAAAACAAAAATGACAGAAGCCCATTGCATGCTTATGGATCAGAAGCATAAACATTGCTAAAATGTCTAGACATTTAATGTTAAGGGACTGCCTAGAGCAATTGATCCTTTTAATGCCATTCCAAAAAAATTCCACCGGTATGTTTTAAAGTGCTGGAGCCAACACAAGCCTAAAATTTGTGTAGAATCAGAGAGACACTGTATTGCTAAGGAAATGACGAAAAGAAAACAACTCTGGGAGCATCACGTTGTCTAATTTCCAGTGTTATACAAAGCTCTGATCGCCAATACAGCACGGGACTCACATAAAAACAGAAGCATAGACCAGTGGAACTGAGTAGAGAGATCAGATATGTGTTGCTCTCGCCAGCAAGAACGACACGGAGACACGCGTGGAGGCAAACTTCTTTAATGGCTTCTTTTTATCTTCTTCCGCCTCCCGGGCAGCACAGCACGCAGCTCCCGCCGCCCTCTCAGGTGCCGCCACCGCATCCGCCTCCGGCTGCGCGCCTCCCCTCGGCGCCAGCCGCCAGGGTCCGGGCTGCGGCCCCCTCTAGCTGGCGTGGCTCAGCGCGTCCTGGCTCCTGGCGGGCCCGCCCCTCTACAAGTACATTAAAGCATATATACACCGACAGCTTAGTCCGCCTAGCCAATCATTGCAGTGCTCATGCACCTCCCGCGTGAGTGGACCTAAATGAACAGCCAATCATATTCAGTCCCTTACAGCTCTTATAGTAGGCCTCCTGTATTGGCTCCCGACATCTCCCCCTTTTTTATTTATTTTTAATGGCTGAGATCGTGCCTGTCTTAGGTTGCCAATCCTCAGCACACATGCTTACCCATCATCGGGTACTCTCCCTGGTCGAAGAGCCCCTGTCTTAGGTTGCTATGGTGTGGGATAAGTCTTACCCGTCTTTGACTACCGATCTAGCATGCTTAGCCATATCTGGGGGGAGGTACCAGCGTCAAGAGCCATCATGGCTTGAACCATGAGGTGTTATTGTCGTTGATTGCGACGGACACGGCCACACACCCAACGTAACATTAGTACGTTAGCTGTGATTAAGAGAACAGCCATGGCACCAAGTCCGGCCCACTGTTTGAGGAACGAAACAGATTGCTGTAACATTTTTTCCCACTCACTAACAGGTACAATAGTTACTTTGGTAGAATTTATGGATATAATTTGAGCTCGTAATTGCCTAGTTAAATTTTGAAATTGACGGTTCCAGGTACCATTAAGCATATTTCCTAACTGTCTAGAGAGGTTAGCTGCTAAGGATAAGTTGTTATGAGCTATAGGGGTGATACAAAGTCCGGCCATATTATGTATGTAGCCTATCGACACAATTGACTCTAGGATATCAAGTTGTTCCTGTATAAGATCAACCCTTTGATTTACAATAAGGATCCCAGCATGCAAATGTCCGTTAATTTGTTCTTGCGTAGCCAATGCTTCAGCGACCATTCCTGTGACATTGTTGAACGTGGTGGCTGTCTGTACCGAGGTTGTCAACGCTACCACGGCAGCAGTAGCAGTGGCGGCAGATGCTGCAATAGCTGCAATAATGGCTGCTGTTATTCCAAAGTCTCGTTTATGTCAAAGCAGCACCAGCAAGTTGTCGGGGTTCACCTGTACTGGCATCGGGATATACATCGGTATCTTGGCTATTACTGCCGAGTCTCCCACCGTGGCATTCCAACAATCTGATATCAGACAATTCTGGGACTCACAAGAGAGACTAGATGACTTGTTAATAGTAGAAGCATTAAAAACTATGAAGAGAAAGGGAGTTCTAACACAGATGGGTGTTGGTGAGTAACTTACGTGCTTAGCTGAGGTGCAATTGCAAGTAACATTTGTTTCAAATCGAGAGCCTTCGTGATAGTTGTACGTACAGTTATGCCATGTAGACCCATTAATAAAGTGAAGGCTTTCCAAGCCTGTACATGCCGGTGCAGCGTTGCAGAGCAGCCACCTATCTAGAAGGTGAGCTGACGCACCTTGCGCCGGGTCTTGGTAGGTATAATTATAGCCAAAAAAGGTGGAGTTAGAGTAAGTGGGGATTTTAGGACTGAATGAGAATCCTGTTCCCAACCAAACTCCTGAGAGGCTACTATGGCAGCCACTCGTGCAGTGCAGCTCGCACAATAGCAGGCCTTGGTGCAGCAAGGTGGCGCCACACGTGGTGGCGCCACACGTCTGAAGCCCCCCCCCCTGCCCAGCCTGGCCCAGCATCGCGAGGGCTCGCGCACGAACACGGTCAGGAAGCCCTCTGCGAGGCAGACTGTGTTGAGGCCGACTACTCCTGCTTCATGGCCTTCAGGGGTCCCCTTCCTAGCGCTGTCCCATGGGGCTGGGCCCACCACCAAGCCCGTGCTCGAACCATCGCCTGCATCCCCAGCCTTCTGCTTCCAGGGTCCTGTCCATCGTGGCCTCCATATCGGGAACCCTGTGTCCCGCAGCCACGCATTTCCCTACCACACCGGCGCCAACGGTGCCTTTCAGCACTTCAGACAACCCTCGGAGCGAGATAACCTGCCTGCCCACAATGAGGTCAGCTCCATCCTTGGGCGCCCCATCAGCACGAAAAGACAGAGGCGAACGCTAGGCCGCCACCTGTCCTTCAAATTTGCTCTGGGAACGCTCCCCTGCACCAGGGCCCTCAGGTGGGCCACATCATTTCCACGGTTTTTCCGGGCGGCCGCCCCATGCAACGGGCGAGAAAGGGCCCTGGGCCATGGAGAGCAGGGCGGTCCGCAGGGCCGCCCAATGCCGGCCAATTCTCATGAGTGTTCTGCCCAGACCAATCCCGGTTTGGGCAGAACGCTCGGGAGAATTGGTCGGACAACACCCAGCGAACTCGCTTCGGGTGTAGCATGTCTGCATCCTTCCCCCACCGGCCCTGGCCTGGCAACGCGAGCACTCCCGCCGGAAACCCGCCAGGAAGCCCTCTGTGAGGCAGGATGTGGTGAGGCCGACGCCTGCTGATCCTCGGCCTGTGGTGGTTCCATCCCTGGTGCTGTCCCATGGGGCTTGGCGTGGCACAAAGCCAGGACTCCAACCCTCGCCTGCTTCCCGAGCCTTCTGCTTCTGGTGTCCTACCTTCGTGGCCTCAGTATGGGGAACCCTGAGTCCCGCGGCCACTCATCTCCCTATCACCCGGCGCCAAAGGTGCCTTTCGGCGCTTCTGACAAGCCTCAGAGTGAGAGAAACCTGCATGCCCCAACTGATGTCAGACCCAATCTTGGGCGCCCCAACCGCCTGAAAGATGGAGGCGCACGCCCTGCCGCCACCTGTCCTTCAACTCTGCTCTGGAAACGCTCCCATGTCCTGGGGACCCCTCATGGGCCAGGTCCTTTCCGTGCCTTTTCTGGGTGGCTGCCCCATGCCCCAGCATGAAAGGGCCCTGGGCCACGGAGAGCAGGGTGGTCCGCAGGGATGCCCAATGCCGGCCAATTCTCATGAGCGTTCTGCCCAAACTGATCCCACTTTGGGCAGAATGCTCGTGAGAACTGGCCGGAAAACGTCCAGCGAACTCGCTTCGGGTGTCGCTCGTCTATACAGCCGCCCCCATGGGCCTGGCCTGGCTTTTCGAGCAATTGCACCCCGCCTCCTGCTCCTTGGCCTCTGAGGGTCCCCTCCTTGGAACTGTCCCATGGGGCCAGGGATGCCCTGAGACTCGGGCTCGAAATTTCACCTGCTTCCCAGCTTTCCGCTTCCGCTGTCCCTCCGTACCACCATCTGGTGAAACCTGAGTCCCCCGGCTACTCCTCCCCTTTCCACCCCAGCGCCAACGGTGCATTTCGGTGCTTCGGACAAGCCTAAGAGCGAGAGAAACCTCCATGCCCCAACTGAGGAGAGCCCCATCATTGGGCGCCCCATCCGACCGAAAAGATGGAGGCGCACGCCCTGCCGGCACCCGTTCTTCAACTCTGCTCCGGGACCGGTCCCCTGCACTGGAGCCCTGCGTGGGCCACATTGTTTCCGCACCTTTTGGGGCTGCTGTCCCATGCCCCAGGCGAGAAAGGGCCCTGGGTCACGGAGAACAGGGCTGTCCCCAGGGCTTCCCAACGCCGGCCAATTCTCACGAGCGTTCTTCCCAAACTGATTCCGGTTTGGACAGAACGCTTGTGAGAATTGGCTAGAAAACGTCCAGCTAATCCGCTTCGGGTGTCACACGTCTGCACGACCGCCCCACTGGGCCTGGCCCGGCTTTTCGAGCAATTGCCCCCCGAACACCGCCAGGAAGCCCTACGTGGGACAGGCTGCGGCGAGGCCGACGCCTCCGGCTCCTCAGCCTGCGGAAAACACACGGCGAACTCGCTTTGGGCGCCGCTCCTCTGCAGGGCCGCCCCCCCCCCCGGGCCTGGGCGGCATCACAAGCGCTCGAGCAGGAACCTCGCCAGGAAGCCCTCGCGAGGCAGGCTGCCGGGAGGCCGACGCCTCCTGCTCTTTGGCATGCGGGGGTCCCCTCCTTGGCACTGTCCCATGGGTCCAGGGCTGCCCCGAGACTCAGGCTGGAAATTTCGCCTGCTTTCAAGCCTTCCGCTTCCAGGGTCTGTCCTTCCGTGCCTCCATCTGAGGAAGCCTGAGTCCCGCGACCATGCCTCCCACTCCAACCCGATACCAACGGTGCACTTCGCCTTTCGGACAAGCCTCGGAGTGAGAGAAACTTGCATGACCCAACTGAGGACAGCCCATCCTTGGGCGTCCTTTCAGCCTGAAAAGTCCGAGGCACACACCCTGCTACCACCCGTCTTTCAACTCTCCTCCGGGAACACTCCCCTGTGCCGGGGGCCCCGCGAGGGCCATGTTGCTTCCTGCCCCTTTTCCAGGCAGCCACCCCATGCCCTGGGCGAGAACGGGCCTTGGGCCACGGAGAGCAGGGCGGTGCGCAGGGCTGCCCAACGCTGGCCAATTCTCATGAGCTTTCTGCCCAAACTGATCCCAGTATGCACAGCCAACACCCGTCCTTCAACTCTGCACCGGGAATGCTTCCCTGGCCAGGGCCTCCGGGTGGGCATGGAGGAAACTCGTTTCGTTTCCACGCGTTTTCCGGAAAGCCGACCCTTGCTCTGGTCGAGAAAGGGGACTGTGTAATGGAGAGCAGGGTGCTGCACAGGGTGCAGTTTGGGCAGAACCCTCGTGAGAATTGGCTGGAAAACGCCTGGCAAACTCACTTCGGGCGCTGCACGTCTGCAGGGCCGCCCCACCTGGAATGGCTGGCATCGAGAGCACTTGAGCACGCACATCGCAAGGAAGCCCTTCCCGAGCAGGCTCCAGTGAGGCCGACCTCACTGCTAATCCTCGACCTGTGGGGTCCCTTCCCTGGCGCTGTCCCATGGGGCCAGGCCTGCCATGAATCTCAGGCTCGAAATTTTGCCTGATTCCCAGCCTTCTGCTTCCGGGGTCCTGTCCCTCGGTGCCTCCATCTGCGGATCCCTGAGTCCCACGGCCACGCCTCCCCCTCCCACACCGTCACCAAAGGTGACTTTGTGCGCTTTGGACAGTCCTCGGAGAGAAAGAAATTTGCATGCCCCAACTGAGGTCAGCCCCATTCTTGGGCGCCCCATCCGCCCTAAAGATGAAGACGTTCACCCGGCCGCCTCCTGTCCTTCAACTCTGCTCCTGGAACACACCCCTGCACCGGGGCCTACTGGTGGGCTGAGTCCCTTCTGTGTGTTTTCCGGGCAAGAAAGAGCCCTGGCCCACGGAGAGCAGGGCGGTCGGCAGGGCTGCCAAACACCAGCCAATTCTCACGGACGCTCTGCCCAAAACGATCCCGGTTGGGCAGAACTCTCGTGAGAATTGGTTGGAAAACGCCCAGCAAACATGCTTCGGGTGCCGCACGTCTGCAAGGCCCCCCCCACCCCCCACCCCCGGGGCTTGGCGCGGCATTGCGAGCAATCCAGTAGGAACCCCGCCAGGAGGCCTTCTGCGAGGCAGGCTACAGCGAGGCCGACGCGTCCTGCTAATCCTGGGCCTGCGGGGAGTCGCATCCCTGGAGCTGTACCATGGGGCCGGGCCCGTCACGAAGCCCGGGCTCAAACTATCGCCTGCTTCACCAGCCTTCTGCTTCCGGGGTCCTGTCCCTCATGGACACCATATCGGGAACCCTGAGTCCTGAGGCCACGCATCTCCCTACCACGCCAGCGCCAATGGTGCCTTTTGGCATTTCAGACAACCCTGGGAGCGAGAAAACCTGCGTGCCCACAATGAGGTCAGCCACATCCTTAGACGCCTCATCTGCCCGAAAGACGGAGGCGCACGCCTGGCCGCCACCCTTCCTTCAACTCTACTCCGGGAATGCTCCCCTGGGCCAGAGGCCGCTCATGGGCCACGTCGTTTCCGTGCGTTTTCCAGGCAGCCGCCCCATGCCCCGGGCGAGAAAGGGCCCTGGGCAACGGAGAGCAGGGCGGTCCACAGGGCTGCCCAACGCCGACCAATTCTCACGAGCGTCCTGCCCAAACCGATCCTGGTTTGGTTTGGGCAGAACGCTCCTGAGAATTGGCCCCAGTGCATAGGAGCATTCCCAGAGCAGAGTTGAAGGACATGTGGTGGCCAGGCTTCCGCCTCCGTCTTTAGGGCGGATGGGGCTGACCTCAGTTGGGGCATGCAGGTTTCTCTCGCTCCGAGTCTTGTCCAAAGCACCCAAAGGCACCGTTGGCGCTGGAGTGGGAGGGGGAGGCGTGGCTGCAGGACCCAGGGTTCCCCAGATGGAGGCACCGAGGGACAGGACCCCAGAAGCAGAAGGCTGTGAAGCAGGTGAAATTTCGAGCCCAGTCTTTGTGGTGGGTCCGGCCCCATGGGACAGCACCAGGGAGGGAACCCCCTCAGGTCAAGGATTAGCAGGAGGCGTCAGCCACACTGCAGCCTGCCTCACGGAGGGCTTCCTGGTGAGGCGCATGCTCGAGTGCTCGCGATGCCGGCCATGCGCGGTGGGGCTGCCCTTCAGACGCGTTGCGCCCGAAGAGAGTTTGCCGGGCCTTTTCCGGGCTCAGGACAGGTTGTATCATAAGATGGTATTCCAGAACAGAACCCTGAGGACAGATGCCTGAAAATCTAATCAAGTGTTCCAGTGAGGTCCAATGGCATGTGAGGTTCAATCTTCTGACTCAGGACCATTGACGTGGCTGTCCATCTGAATGTAGCTAATCAGGGTGTTTCATACTGTGCAATTGCATCCAGACAGCCGCCAAAATTGGAGTGTGCTTAGGGGCCTTGCAGGTTTCTCTTAATCTGGAAGGTTTGGGAATCTGTGATAGGCACAGTTTCCTTGGGGAATTCAGCCACAGTCCTTTGGTGCACCTCGAGTGACCCCATCCAGGAGGGCATGTGAGCCATGGTTTTGGGAAAGAAGTCTGCAAACACAAATTCAGGTTCGGATTAGTTGCGAGGTGATCACAAGCCAAATGCATAGACCTGGGGGTAAGCTCATCAGCAACTGTAATTAGGATGACTAGAAGACAGTAGCACAGACTTTTCCATCTGGATTGTGTGTCCAGAATGACCTCAGAATGTAGGTGAGGTCTCATGCATCCATGGGAGACTTTTTGTCTCTAAGGATCCTGGCGGCTCCCCTTAGTTTGGTGGCTTTTTCGGGGAAAATAAGATTGCTGTTTTCCATCTTAGAGGTACCCCAAAACAGGGATTTTAGATATGGGTTCTAAGTCTGGGCGCCTGGAAAATCCCATCAAGGGTTAGAATTTGGGGTTAGGGGAATACCAGGCCTGCAATGCAGGAACATTTTGGTGGAACTGAGAGGGTTTGTTTGAAATCATACTTGGGTGAGGGTCACAATGCCTGCTTGTGCCCTGGGGAGCCATCAGGAGTTGGCGTGGTCACATTGGCCTTGTACCTTGCTCCCACTTTGAGAGCTGGATACCCATTTCAACACCCAGGTGTCCTTCCATGGAAAAGGAGTAGAACTCTATAGTGTTTCAGGTTCCCTGATTGGAAGGATTTCAGAAAAATCTGGGGAAAGGTGCGAGAATACCAAGTATGGGTAGAGATGACAGACTTGGGCCATGGCCAGTCCCACATGCTAGATATGGGACCTGCACTCCCTGTGACTGACTCTAAGTCGGGACACAGGCTCTGTAAGACACAACACTAGTGGCCAGGGAAGTCTATAAATCGGGGTTCCCTCCAGGGCCAAGCAGACTGATCCTAATGCGGGGATTCTGGGCAGACTAACCAGGCACTTCTTCCTATGAGGGAGACAGAATGCTGCATTGCGGCTCCAGAATTCAATATCAAGAGGCCTTGGGAAGCAGTAGGGTCAGGATGGAATTGTAGACACAAGCTACTGTACAATTCAGTGCCAAGCGGAACGCAGTTCCAGTGTGAAGCGTCTTTTTTAATATATCCAGCACCTGAGTAAGGACCGATGTGAGATGTATGCTCACACTAGAGTTTGTGTCTACAATGACCGATAAATGGAGGGGTGGCATCAAGAGCCCATGGATGATTTCCCACTCTGAGACTTTTGAGATGCTCCAAACAGCAAGGTTTCCTTCTACCGGACACGTGGAGTCTGGTTTGTTTGCTCCACAGTACCCCATGTTTGGGTAGCAGAGCTCTTCGGCATGGATGCCTGGAAAGCACACCTCCATTGACCATTGGAGCTGAGGAATATGGCAGTTTCATTTTGATGACTCTGGGGCGAAGTACCAAGGCCTTGAGTTGACATGGAATATCTTGCACATGGGTGACATTCTGGTTTGTTACCAGGGAGATCTTACAATGCACTGTTGGCAAAGGGGCCTTGCAGGATTCTCCTACGCTGAGAGTTTGACACAAGTCCAAGAGCACGGTTTCCTTCTGGGGACAAGAGTTGTTCTGTTGTGTGGCTCAGGGACCACATGTTGTATCGTAAGTTTTTATTCCAGAATAGGCCTCTGAGGAAAGATGCCTTAAAAACTAATGGGGGGTTCCAAAGAGGTCCTGGTTCAATGTCTGGTTCAATATTCTGACTCAGGACCATTGACTTGGGTGTCTGACTGGACGTAGGGAATCAGGGTGTTTCAGAGTGTGCATTTGCATGCAGAGTGTCCTCCAATATTGGGGTGGACTCAGGGACTTGCAGGTTTCTCCTAATCTAGAGGTTTGGGGCAACTATGATGGGTGAAGTTTCCTTGGGAATGACAGGCACAGTCCTGTGGTGTGTCTCCAAAGACGAGATCCTGGAGGGCATGTGAGCTATGGTTTGGGAGAGACGTCTGCAAAGAAAAACTTGGGTTACAGTTAGTGTCAAAGTGATCACAGGCCCAATGCGTAGACCTGGAGAGCAGCTCATCAGGAACTGTAAAGAGGGTGATACGAATGCGGTAGTACAGGCTATTATATCTGGATTGTGTGTCCCGGATGGCCTCAGAATGCAGATGTGTTCTCATGGATACATGGGAAACTTTTCCTCTCTAAGGATTCTAGTGGCTCCCAATAGTTTGGTGGCCTTTTCTCGGAAGGGAATAGGGATGTTTTCCATATTAGGGGTGCCTCAAAACAGGGATTCAAGAGACGGGCTCTGGGCCTGGGTGCCTGGAATATCCCGCCAAGTGTTAGTATTTGGAACTAGGGGAGTACCAGGCCTGCAATGCGGTATCCTGGTGGTGCACCTGAGAGGGCATATTTGAATGCATGCTCAGGCTTAGGGGCACAATGCCTGTTTGTGTCCAGGGTGGCACCCATGAGTGACAGTGGTCTCATGGGCCCCACTCTGAAGGTTGGACACCCATCTCAACAGCCAGGTTTCCTGACCTCAGGAATGAGGAGTTCTCCTGTGCTTCAGGTTCCCCCATAGGCAGGGATTTGAGCTACGGTCTAGGAAAGATGCCTGAATACTCATGTTGGATAGAGATGATGGTTTTGGGGCTATGACATGTCCCACCTAGAGGATATGGGGCCCACTGTCTGCGTGGCTGTCTGGAGGTCATGGCTCAAACTGTCAGACAGAGCCTGAGTGCCCATAGTGGCCTATGATATTAAGATGCCGTCAAGGCCCAGGCAGGTTGATCCTCATGTGGTGTTTCAGGCAGACTCTACAGGCACGTCTTCTTTCTTTGTGGTAGGCAGAATGCAGTATTGTGGCTCCAAAGCTCTCTATCAAGAGGGTTTGGGGACGAGGAAGGTTAAGATGGACTTGTAAACATAATCTATGGTTCAATTCAGTGCCAAGCGAAAGACAGTTCCAGTGTGCAGCGGCTGATGTGAGGTACCCAGGACCTGAGTAAGGGCAGATGTCAGATGCTTGCTCACACTGGAGTTTGTGTCCACAATGACCGCCAAATGGGGGGCTGGTGTCACGAGGCCATGGAGGTTTTCCCACCCTGAGGCTTGTGAGATGTTCCAAATAGCAAGGCTTCCTTCTACTGGACAGGGTGAGTCTGGTTTGCTTGCTCCAGTGTCCCCCATATGGAAAGTTTGGGTGCAGAGCTCTCCCGCATGGATGCCTGAAAAGCACAACTCCATTGACCACTACAGGCAAGGAACATGGCAGGTTCGATCTGGTGGCTCTGGGGTGAAGTTCCAAGCGGCCTGAGTTGACATGGAGTTTCATGCTGTTGGATCACAATGCTGGTTTGTATCCAGGGAGACGTTAGAATGTTGGGGTGGTCAGAGGACATGCAGGATTCTCCTACACTGAGACATGGACACAGCTACCAAGAGCAAGGTATCCTTTTAGGGACAGAAGCGGTTCTGTTGTGTGGCTCAAGTAACACATATTGGAATATAAGTCAGTATTGGAGACCAGTCCTCTGGGAACAGGTGCCTAAAAATCTAAACTGGGGTATCAATGAAGTCCTATAGTCATGGCAGGTTCAGACTTCTGACTCAGGCCCTTGGATTTGGATGTCTACCTGGAGGCAGTGGCCCATTGTGTGTCAGAATGTGCATTTGGGTCCAGAGCCTTCTTAGAAATTGAGGTGGGCTCAGGGGATTTAATTTTGCTCCTAATATTTGCAACTGTGAAGGACAGAGTTTCCTTTGGGAGTGTAAGGACAGTCATCTGGTGTGGCACCATAGGCCCCATCCTGGGAGGGCATGTGGGCCAGTGCTTTGGGGAGAGATACCTGCAACAGCAAACTAGGGTTAGAGTGAGGGCCGAGGTTATCACAGGTCCGATGTTCAGGCCCAGAGGGCAGCTCATAGTGTACTGAAATTAAGGTGTCATAGCGCAGGTTCTTCTGTCGGGTGTGTGTCCGGGATGGTCGCAAAAGGTAGGAGTGGCTTCATGAGTCCATGAGAAATTCTTCATCTCTGGGGATTCTGCTCAGCTCCCAAGAGTTTGGTGTCTCTGAGGGAAGGGAAGACTGTTGTTTTCCGTCTCAGAGGACACGCAAATAGGGATTCCAGAGACAGGTTCAGTGTCTGGGGGCCTTGAAAACATGAACAACGGTGAGGATTTGGCCTTAGGGACCTGGAAGTCCCACTCTGTGTGCTCCTGATGCAGCTACTGCGGGATTTTGTTTGAAAGCAGGCTCGGGCTGCCTGATTGTATCCAGGGAGTCTTCCAGGTGTGACTGTGGTCTCGTGGGCCATGCAGCTGGTTGCCACTCAGAGAGTTGGGAAGGAGAAGTACTCTTGTGTGTCAGGTTCACCCATAGGCATAGATTTGAGCTACGGTCTGGGACAGAAGGCTGAATATCCAGGTTGAGTAGAGATGTTGCTTTCAGGCCACAGGAAGTCACACCTTCAGAAAATGGGGCCCATCTCTGGGTGGCTGACTGGAGGTCGTGGCTCAGTCTGTGTCAGACAGAGCCTTGTAACCATGGAAACATAAGGACGGAGTCTGAGAACACAAGCTAGGCTTAGGTTTCTGGGTGAGGACATGGCAGGAACAATCTACAGACCTGAATCGAGATCTCGTGCATCTGAAGTCAGGGCGAGGATCAGACGATCGCTCAGGTTTGACTTTCTGTCCCTGATGGCCTCTTCATGAAGGGGGGGATCACAAGCCCATTGGGGGTTTTCCCACGATGGGAGTTGTGAGAAGCTCCCAACTGCAAGGATTCTTCTGCAGGACAATTGAGACCTGTTGGTTGGCTCCAGGACAACGATTCCGAGCAGGTTTCTAAGGATGGATGGGTGGGTAGCCCACCTCGTATTCCAATTGTCTCCAAGCAACAAGACAGGTTAGATCTGCTGGATCTGGGGGAGCAACCGAGGAGTCTGAGTTGAAATGGACTCTTCTGTGGATGAGTCCTAATGCGTTTTTGTGTCTATGGAGACCTTGGAATGAAGCGGTGACACTGGGGGCCTGAATGGATCTCCTAAACAGAGGCTTTGACACAGCTCCAACGTGCATGTTTCCCATGTGTAGATGAGATTTCTTCTGATGGGTGAGTCAAGAAACAGCCATATGATTGTATTGAAATGCAGGCCTCTGAGGAGAGATGACTGGAAAATGAAGCAAAGAATCCAATTAGTGCCTAGGGGTCTGTTCATTCATTTTTATTTCTGGGGACATCTGTCTACGGGTCTGAGTGCAGGTAGGTGCTCAGATGGGCTCAGATTGCCCCTGTTTGTCATGGGAAGCCACAACACTTGGGATGGCCTCAGGGACTTTGGAGGTTTATCCTATTAGTAGGGTTGTGGCCATTTGAATGGGCACATACAATTCCCTTGGAGAGGGCAAGCACAGTCCCCAGGTTTGGTTCCAGGGGCCTGAGGCTGTAGGGTGTGTAGGCCAGAGCTGTTTGGACAGTTGTCTGAAAACACAAACTCGGCTTATGTTTCGGGTCATTGGTATGGCAGGACTGATCTACAGAAAACGAGGAGAACTCTTTGGGATATGTAAAAAGGGCGAGTGTGAGGCTCTTGCTCAAGTTTTTGTCTCTGGATATCGTGTCACTCATGGTCGTGAAATTTCCGGGTGACTGCATGGGAAATGGACGAGTCTAACTCTCTGGGGGTTTGGCCCCATCCAAAGAGTTTGGGGTCATTCTGTGCGATGGAAGAAGTCCTTTATTGTTGTTGCTGTGGTTGTTGTGTTTTGTTTTGTTTTTCAGCCTCAGGTGTCCCACCAAATGAGGGATTCCAGAGTAGAGCCCTGGGGAGGGGCGACTGGAAAGCCAGAATTCTGGTCAAAAATTGGGGCCTAGGGAAATGTCAAGCCCATGATGACATCTAATGGTCCAGCCACTGAGAGGACTTACTAGAGAACAGGACTCACGCTGAGGGTCACAATGCGTGTTTATGCCCCCATCGCACTCAAGAATGGGTGGGGCCTCTGTGTGAATGCTGGTTTCTCCTACACTGAACGTTGGACAACATGCCAACCACAAGGTTTCTTGGCATGGGTAAGGAGGAGTGCTGATTTATGCATCACAGTCAACCCTGGGCAGTAATTGGAGATAAGGTCTAGGTTCTGAAGCCTGAAAACTGAGGTCGGGAAAGGATGATGACCTAAGGCCATGGCGGGTCTGATGTGCTCAGTGTGCAGTCAGCTCTCTGGGTGTTGGTCAGGAGGTCCGGGCTCAGGTTGTGTCAGACAGTGCATTAGTGCCCAGGTTAGACTATATAATTTGGGTACATTCGAGTGCCGTGTAGGTTTTTCCTCCTTTAAGCTGCCTGGGCAGCTCATCAGGCAATATATTTTTTCTAGAGGACCGGCAGAGTGCTTCATTTTCGGTCCGGAATTGCCAAACTTGAGGGCTTCGGGTCCAGGAGTGTGAGGACGGATATCTGAGAACACAAGCTAGACTTCGGTTTCAGGGTGAGGGCACGGCTGTTACCCCCTGCGGATCTGAACCAATATCTCATGCATCTAATGTCAGGGCGCGGATCAGACATTGGCTTAGGTTGGAGTTTCTGTGCCTGACGGCCCCTTCATGAAGGGAGCAGAATCTGGCGGCCCTGGAGTTTTTCCCACATTGGGAGTTGTGGGAAGTCCCCTTCAAGGATTCCTTCTGCGGGATGATTGAGACCTGTTGGACAGCTCCAGGACACACCATGTGGAATGACTCCAGAGCACCGTTCGAGGATGGATGCCTGGGAAGCCCGCCTCGCATTCCAATTGTCTCCTAGCAAAAAGACAGTTTAGAAATGATGGATCTGCGGGAGCAACCGGGGTGGCTGAGTTGAAATGGACTTTCCTGAGGATGGGTCCTAATGTGTGTTTGTGTCCATGAGGGCCTTGGAATGGGGCGGTGGAACCGGGACCCTGAAGTATTCTCCATGCACACGTTTCCTTGTGGAGACGAGATTTGTTCTTTTGGTGCCTCAGGAAAACCCCTCTGCTGGTATTGTAATCCAGGCATTTGAGGACACATGCCTGTATACCAAAGCAAAGGATCAGATAATGGCCTAGGGTCCTGTCTGGTTCAATCTTTTTCTTTGGGGACATCCATCTATGGTATGAGTGGAGGTAGATGCTCAGCTGGTGTCAGACCGCCCTTTTTTGTCCCTGGCAACCTACACTA
Source organism: Mustela putorius furo (assembly GCF_011764305.1). NCBI lineage: Eukaryota > Metazoa > Chordata > Mammalia > Carnivora > Mustelidae > Mustela > Mustela putorius. The sequence continues at coordinate 62,298 of NW_025421452.1, forward strand.
TTGGGATGGCCTCCGGGGCTTTGGGGGGCTCTCCTAATTTGTACGATATTGGACAACGGAATGGGCAGAATTCCCATGGATTGGGTAGGCACAGTCCTAATGTGTGGCTCCAGGGTCCCCAGCCTGGAGGGTGTGTGGCCCAGGACTTTGAGGACAGAAGTCTGAAAACACAAACTCAGCGTAGGTTTAGGGACGTAGGTATGGCACGCCCGATCTACCAACCATGAGAAGAACTCTACTGGATATGAAGAATGAGCGAGTCTGAGGCGCTTACTCAGGCTTTTGTCTCTGGATTTTGTATGAGCGATGGCCCTGGAATGTTGGGTAGGCCTCATGGGCCTAGGACGAATCTTCCTCTCTGTGGATTTGGCCCGATCCCAATTGTTTTTCGTCAATCTGTGGGATGGGAGGACTCCTTTCTGCTTTGTTACCTCAGGTGTCCCACCAAAAGAGGAATTCCAAAGCAGAGCCCTGGGGAAGAGTGAAGGGACAACCCGAAGTATGGTTAAATATTGGGGCCTAGGGGCATGGCAAGCCCAATATGCTGTCTCTTCATCCAGCCACTGAGAGGCCTTACCTGAGGACTGGGATCAGGCTGAGGGTCACAATGTGTGTTTGTGACCAATGTGGCCCGCAAGCATGGGCGGGGCCTCATGGTCCACACTTGTTCAACGACACTGAACGTTGGACAACATGCCAACCCCAAGGTTTCCTGCCATGGGGAAAGAGTACTGATTTCTGCATCATTTTCAAACCCGGGCAGTGATTGGAGATAAGGTCTAGGTTCTGAAGCCTGAAAACCGAGGTTGAGAAGAGATGACGACCTAAGGCCATGGCGGGTCCGATGTGCTCAATGTGCAGCCAGCTGTCTGAATGGGGCCAGGAGGTCAAGGCTTAGGCAGTGTAAGAAAGGGCATTAGTACCCAGGTCAGCCTATATATTTGGGGTACAGCCGAATGGCGTGCATGTTGATCCTCATTTGGGTTTTCTGGGTAGCCCCAGAGGGCAATGTTTTTCGTGTGAAGGGCAGGCTGAGTGCTGCATTGTAGTTCTGGATTGCCAAACTGGAGGGCTTGTGGGCCAGTAGTCTGAGGACGGAATTCTGAGAAACCAAGCTAGGCCTAGGTTTGTGGGTGACCATATGGCAGGCACATTCTACAGACCTGAATCGTAATCTCGTGCATCTGAAGTCAGGGCGAGGATCAGACAATCTCTCAGGTTGTACTTTCTGTCCCTGATGGCCTGTTCTTGAAGGTGGTGTGGATCACGAGGCCATGGGGGTTTTGCCACGATGGGAGTTGTGAGAAGCTCCCAACTGCAAAGATTCTTCTGCAGGAAAATTGAGACTTGTTGGTAGGCTCCAGGCCAATGATTCTGAGCAGGGTTCTAAGGATGGATGGCTGGGTAGCCCACCTCACATTCCAATTGTCTCCAAGCAACAAGACAGGTTAGATCTGCTGGATCTGGTGGAGCAAGTGAGGAGGCTCAGTTGAAATGGACTGTACCGTGGATGTGTCCTAATATGTCTTTGTGTCTATGGAGACCTTGGAAATAAGCGGTGGTCCTGGGGCCCTGACGGGTTCTCCTAAACAGAGGCTTTGACACAGCTCCAACGTTCATGTTTCCCATGGTTACATGAGATTTGTTCTGATGGGTGAGTCAAGAAACAGACATATGCTGGTATTGAAATTCAGGCCTCTGAGGGGAAATGCCTGGAAAACGAACCAATGGATCCGATTAGTGCCTAGGGGCCTGTTCGTTCCTTTTTACTTTTGGGGACATCAGTCTATGGGTCTGAGTGCAGGTAGGTGCTCAGATGGGCTCATTTTGCCCCTGTTTGTCCTGGGAAGCCAACACTATTGGGATTGCCTCAGGGACTTTGGAGGTGTATCCTATTAGTAGGGTTGTGGCCATTTGAAGGGCACATAGAATTCCCTTGGTGAGGGCAAGCACAGTCCTCAGGCTTGGCTCCAGGGGCCTAAGCCGGTACGGTGTGTAGGCCATAGCTGTTTGGACAGTTGTCTGAAAACACAAATTCGGTTTATGTTTCGGGTCATAGGTATGGCAGGACTGATCTACAGAAAATTAGATGAACTCTTTGGGATATGAAAAAAGGGCGAGTGTGAGGCTCTTGCTCAAGTTTTTGTCTCTGCATATCGTGTCTCATGGTCGTAATATTTCCGGGTGACTTCATGGGAATTGGACGATTCCTACGCTCTGGGGGTTGGCCCCGTCCAAAGAGTTTGGGGTCATTCTGTGGGATGGAAGAGGTCCGTTTTTTTATTGTTGTTGATTTGTTTTGTTTTGTTTTTCAACCTCAGGTGTCCCACCAAATGAGTGATTCCAGAGTAGAGCCCTGGGGAGGGGCAACTGGACAGCCAGAAATCTGGTCAAAAATTCGGGTCTAGGGTCATGTCAAGCCCATGATGACATCTAAGGGTCCAGCCACTGAGAGGACTGAGAGAGGACAGGACTCACGCTGAGGGTCACAATGCGTGTTTATGCCCCCATCGCACTCAAGAATGGGCGGGGCCTCAGGGTGAATGCTGGTTTCTCCTACACTGAACATTGTACAACATGCCAACCACAAGGTTTCTTGGCATGGGTAATGAAGAGTCTGATTTCGGCATCACAGTCACCCCAGGGCAGTGATTGGAGATAAGGTGTAGGTTCTGAAGCCTGAAAACTGAGGTAGGGAAGAGATAATGACCTAAGGCCACGGTGGGTCTGATGTGCTCAGAGTGCGGTCAGCTGTCTGGGTGTTGGTCAGGAGGTCCGGGCTCAGGTTGGGTCAGACAGTGCATTAGTGCCCAGGTTAGACTATATAATTTGGGTACATTCGAGTACCGTGTAGGTTTTTCCTCATTTAAGCTGCCTAGGCAGCTCATTAGGCAATATATTTTTTCTAGATGGAAGGCAGAGTGCTTCATTTTCGGTCTGGAATTGCCAACTTGAGGGATTCGGGGCCAGGCTGTGAGGACGGAAGTCTGAGAATACAAGCTAGACTTCGGTCAGGGTGGGGGCACACAAGGTACCCCCTGCAGATCTGAACCAATACCAAATGAATCTGATGTCAGGTCGATGATCAGACGTTGGCTCAGGTTGGAGATTCTGTGCCTGACGGCCCCTTCATGAAGGGAGCGGAATCTCGAGGCTTTGGAGGTTTTCCCACGTTTGGAGTTGTGGGAGGCCCCCTTCATGGATTCCTTCTGTGGGACAATTGAAACCTGTTGGACAGCTCCAGGCCATCCCATATGGAATGACTCCAGAGCACCGTTCGAGGATGGAAGCCTGGGAAGCCTGCCTCGAATTCCGTTGTCTCCTAGCAACAAAACAGTTTAGATCTGATGGATCTCTCGGAGCAACTGGGTGGCTGAGTTGAAATGGACTTTCCTGAGGATGGGTCCTAATGTGTGTTTGTGTCCATGAGGGCCTTGGAATGGGGCGGTGGCACCGGGACCCTGAAGTATTCTCCTAAGCTTTTGACATAGCTCCCATGCACTCGTTTTCTTGTGGAGACAAGATTTGTTCTTATGGTGCCTTAAGAAAACCCCTATGCTCGTATTGGAATCCAGGCTTTTGAGGAGACATGCCTGTAAACCAAAGCAAAGGATCCGATAATGGCCTCGGGTCCTGTCTGGTTCAATCTTCTTCTCTGGGGACATCCATTTATGCTATGAGTGGAGGTAGATGCTCAGCTGGTGTCTGACTGCCCTTTTTTGTCCCGGGCGACCTACACCATTGGAATGGCCTCTGGGGCTTAGGAGGGTTCTCCTAATTAGTACGATATTGGACAACGGAATGGGCAGAATTCCCATGGATTGGGTAGGCACAGTCCTAATGTGTGGCTCCAGGGTCCCCAGCCTGGAGGGTGTGTGGCCCAGGACTTTGAGGACTGAAGTCTGAAAACACAAACTCAGCTTAGGTTTAGGGACGTAGGTATGGCACGCCCGATCTACAAACCATGAGAAGAACTCTACTGGATATGAAGAATGAGCGAGTCTGAGGCGCTTGCTCAGGCTTTTATCTCTGGATTTTGTATCCGCGATGGCCCTGGAATGTTGGGTAGGCCTCATGGGCCATGGACGAATCTTCCTCTCTGTGGATTTGGCCCGATCCCAATTGTTTTTTGTCAATCTGTGTGATGAGAGGACTCCTTTCAGCTTTGTTACCCCAGGTGTCCCACCAAAAGTGAATTCCAAAGCAGAGCCCTGGGGAAGAGTGGAGGGACAACCCGAAGTATGGTTAAATATTGGGGCCTAGGGGCATGGCAAGCCCAAAATGCTGTCTCTTCATCCAGGCACTGAGAGGCCTTACCTGAGGACTGGGCTCAGTCTGAGGGTCACAATGTGTGTTTGTGACCAAAGTGGCCTGCAAGCATGGGTGGGGCCTCATGGGCCACACTGGTTTCAACAACACTGAACGTTGGACAACAAGCCAACCCCAAGGTTTCCTGCCATGGGGAAAGAGTTCTGATCTCTGCATCATTTTCAAACTCAGGCAGTGATTGGAAATAAGGTCTAGGTTCTGAAGCCTGAAAACCGAGGTTGAGAAGAGATGACGACCTAAGGCCATGGCGGGTCCGATGTGCTCAATGTGCAGCCAGCTGTCTGGGTGGGGCCAGGAGGTCCAGGCTCAGGCTGTGTCAGAAAGGGTATTAGTGCCTAGGTCAGTCTATATATTTGGGGTACAGCCGAATGGCGTGCAGGTTGATCCTCATTTGGGTTTTCTGGGTAGCCCCAGAGGGCAATGTTTTTCATCTGGAGGGCAGGCAGAGTGCTGCATTGTAGTTCTGGATTGCCAAACTGGAGGGCTTGAGGGCCAGTAGCCTGAAGACGGAAGTGTGAGAACCGAAGCTTGGCCTAGGTTTCTCGGTGAGGATATTGCAGGCACAATCTACAGACCTGAATCGAGATGTCGTGCATCTGAAGTCAGGGCGAGGATCAGACAATTTCTCAGGTTGTACTTTCTGTCCCTGATGGCCTGTTCTTGAAGGTGGTGTGGATCACGAGGCCATGGGGGTTTTCCCACGATGGGAGTTGTGAGAAGCTCCCAACTGCAAAGATTCTTCTGCAGGACAATTGAGACCTGTTGGTTGGATCCAGGCCAACAATTCTGAGCAGGGTTCTAAGGATGGATGGCTGGGTAGCCCACCTCACATTCCAATTGTCTCCAAGCAACAAGACAGGTTAGATCTGCTGTATCTGGTGGAGCAAGCGAGGAGGCTTTTGAAATGGACTGTACTGTGGATGTGTCCTAATATGTCTTTGTGTCTATGCAGACCTTGGAAAGAAGCGGTGGCCCTGGGGCCCTGAAGGGTTCTCCTAAACAGAGGCTTAGACACAGCTCCAACATGCAAGTTTCCCATGTGTACATGAGACTTGTTCTGATGGGTGAATCAAGAAACAGCCATATGCTGGTATTGAAATCCAGGCCTCTGAGGAGAAATGACTGGAAAACAAAGCAATGGATCCGATTAGTGCCTAGGGGCCTGTTCGTTCCTTTTTACTTCTGGGGACATCAGTCTACGGGTCTGAGTGCAGGTAGGTGCTCAGATGGGCTCAGATTGCCCCTGTTTGTCCTGGGAAGCCACAACTATTGGGATGGCCTCAGGGACTAGGGAGGTGTATCCTATTAGTAGGGTTGTGGCCATTTGAATGGGCACATACAATTCCCTTGGAGAGGGCAAGTACAGTCCTCAGGTTAGGCTCCAGGGGCCTGAGCCTGTAGGGTGTGTAGGCCAGAGCTGTTTGGACAGTTGTCTGAAATCAGAAACTCGGCTTATGTTTCGGGCCATAGGTATGGCAGGACTGATCTACAGAAAATTAGATGAACTCTTTGGGATATGAAATAAGGGCGAGTGTGAGGCTCTTGCTCAAGTTTTTGCCTCTGTATATCGTGTCAATCATGGTCGTGAAATTTCCGGCTGACTTCATGGGAATTGGATGATTCTTACTCTCTGGAGTTAGGCCCCGTCCAAAGACTTTGGGGTCATTCTGTGGGATGGAAGAGGTCCGTTTTGTTGTTGTTGTTGATTTGTTTTGTCTTGTTTTTCAACCTCAGGTGTCCCACCAAATGAGGGATTCCAGAGTAGAGCCCTGGGGAGGGGCAACTGGACAGCCAGAAATCTGGTCAAAAATTTGGGCCTAGGGACATGTAAAACCCATGATGACATCTAAGGGTCCAGCCACTGAGAGGACTTAGAGAGGACAGGACTCACGCTGAGGGTCACAATGCGTGTTTATGCCCCCATCGCACTCAAGAATGGGCGGGGCCTCAGCTTGAATGCTGGTTTCTCCTACACTGAACGTTGGACAACATGCCAACCACAAGGTTTCTTGGCATGGGTAAGGAAGAGTTCTGATTTCGGCATCACAGTCACCCCTGGGCAATGATCGGAGATAAGGTGTAGGTTCTGAAGCCTGAAAACTGAGGTAGGGAAGAGATTATGACCTATGGCTTGGCGGGTCTGAGGTGCTCAGTGTGCGGTCAGCTGTCTGGGTGTTGGTCAGGATGTCCGGGCTCAGGTTGTGTCAGACAGTGCATTAGTGCCCAGGTTAGACTATATAATTTGGGTACATTCAAGTGCCGTGTAGGTTTTTCGTCCTTTAAGCTGCCTGGGCAGCTCATTAGGCAATATATTTTTTCTACAGGGCTAGCAGAGTGCTTCATTGTCGGTCCGGAATTGCCAAACTTTAGGGCTTTGGGGCCAGAAGTGTGAGGACGGAAGACTGTGAACACAAGCTAAACCTCGGTTTCAGAGTGAGGGCACGGCAGTTACCCCCTGCAGATCTGAACCAATACCTCATGAATCTGATGTCAGGTCGAGGATCAGACGTTGGCTCAGGTTGGAGTTTCTGTGCCTGACGGCCCCTTCATGAAGGGAGCGGAATCTCGAGGCTTTGGAGGTTTTCCCACGTTGGGAGTTGTGGGAAGCCCCCTTCATGAATTCCTTAGTGCGACAATTGAAACCTGTTGGACAGCTCGAGGCCATCCCGTATGGAATGACTCTAGAGCACCGTTCGAGGATGGAAGCCTGGGAAGCCTGCCTCGAATTCCGTTGTCTCCTAGCAACAAGACAGTTTAGATCTGATGGATCTCTCGGAGCAACTGGGTGGCTGAGTTGAAATGGACTTTCCTGAGGATGGGTCCTAATGTGTGTTTGTGTCCATGAGGGCCTTGGAATGGGGCGGTGGCACCGGGACCCTGAAGTATTCTCCTAAGCTTTTGACATAGCTCCCATGCACTCGTTTTCTTGTGGAGACAAGATTTGTTCTTATGGTGCCTTAAGAAAACCCCTATGCTCGTATTGGAATCCAGGCTTTTGAGGAGACATGCCTGTAAACCAAAGCAAAGGATCCGATAATGGCCTCGGGTCCTGTCTGGTTCAATCTTCTTCTCTGGGGACATCCATCTATGCTATGAGTGGAGGTAGATGCTCAGCTGGTGTCAGACCGCCCTTTTTTGTCCCGGGCGACCTACACCATTGGAATGGCCTCCGGGGCTTAGGAGGGTTCTCCTAATTAGTACGATATTGGACAACGGAATGGGCAGAATTCCCATGGATTGGGTAGGCACAGTCCTAATGTGTGGCTCCAGGGTCCCGAGCCTGGAGGGTGTGTGGCCCAGGACTTTGAGGACAGAAGTCTGAAAACACGAACTCAGCTTAGGTTTGGGGACGAGGGATGGCACGCCCGATCTATAAACCATGAGAAGAACTCTACTGGATATGAAGAATGAGCGAGTCTGAGGCGCTTGCTCAGGCTTTTGTCTCTGGATTTTGTATCCGCGATGGCCCTGGAATGTTGGGTAGGCCTCATGGGCCATGGACGAATCTTCCTTTCTGTGGATTTGACCCGATCCCAATTGTTTTTCGTCAATCTGTGTGATGGGAGGACTCCTTTCAGCTTTGTTACCTCAGGTGTCCCACCAAAAGAGGAATTCCAAAGCAGAGCCCTAGGGAAGAGTGAAGGGACAACCCAAACTATGGTTAAAAATTGGGGCCTAGTGGCATGGCAAGCCCAATATGCTGTCTCTTCATCCAGCCACTGAGAGGCCTTATTTGAGGACTGGGCTCAGGCTGAGGGTTACAATTTTTGTTTGTGTACAATGTGGCCCGCAATCATGGGCGGGGCCTCATGGGCCACACTGGTTTCAACGACACTGAACGTTGGACAACATGCCAACCACAAGGTTTCCTGCCATGGGGAAAGAGTTCTGATCTCTGCATCATTTTCAAACCCGGGCAGTGATTGGAGATAAGGTCTAGGTTCTGAAGCCTGAAAACCGAGGTTGAGAAGAGATGACGACCTAAGGCCTGGCGGGTCCGATGAGCTCAATGTGCGGCCAGCTGTCTGGGTGGGGCCAGGAGGTCCAGGCTCAGGCTGTGTGAGAAAGGGTATTAGTGCCCATGTTAGCCTATACATTTGGGGTACAGCCGATTGTCGTGCAGGTTGATCCTCATTTGGGTTTTCTGGGTAGCCCCAGAGGGCAATGTTTTTCGTCTGGAGGGCAGGCAGAGTGCTGCATTGTAGTTCTGGATTGCCAAACTGGAGGGCTTGTGGGCAAGTAGTCTCAATATGGAAATTTGAGAACCCAAGCTAGGCCTAGGTTTATCGGTGAGGATAAGGCAGACACAATCTACAGACTTGAATTGAGATCTCGTGCATCTGAAGAAAGGGAGAAGATCAGACAATCGCTCAGGTTGGACTTTATGTTCCTGATGGCCCCTTCTTGAAGGGGGGGTGGATCACGAGGCCATGGGGGTTTTCCCACGATGTGAGTTGTGAGAAGCTTCCAACTGCAAAGATTTTTCTGCAGGACAATTGAGACCTGTTGGTTGGTTCCAGGCCAACGATTCCGAGCAGGGTTCTAAGGATGGATGGCTGAGTAGCCCACCTCGCTTTCCATTTGTCTCCAAGCAACAAGACAGGCTAGATCTGCTGGATCTGCAACCGAGGTTGCTGAGTTGAAATGGACTCTCCCGTAGATGTGTCCTAATATGTTTTTGTGTCTATGGAGACCTTGGAAAGAAGCGGTGGAACTGGGGCCCTGCATGGTTCTACTAAACAGAGGCTTTGACACCGCTCCAACGTGCAAGTTTCCCATGTGTAGATGAAATTTGTTCTGATGGGTGAGTCAAGAAACAGCCATATGCTGATATTGAAATCCAGGCCTCTGAGGAGAAATGCCTGGAAAACCAAGCAATGGATCCGCTTAGTGCCTAGGGGCCTGTTCGTTCCTTTTTACTCCTGGGGACATCAGTCTACAGGTCTGAGTGCAGGTAGGTGCTCAGATGGGCTCAGATTGACCCTGTTTGTCCTGGAAAGCCACAACTATTGGGATGGCTTCAGGGACTTTGGAGGTTTATACTATTAGTAGAGTTGTGGCCATTTGAATGGGCAAATACAATTCCCTTGGAGAGGGCAAGCACAGCGCTCAGGTTTGGCTCCAGGGGCCTGAGCCTGTAGGGTGTGTAGGCCAGCGCTGTTGGACAGTTGTCTGAAAACACAAACTCGGCTTATGTTTCGGGTCATAGGTATGGCAGGATTGATCTACAGAAAATGAGGAGAACTATTCGGGATATGAAAAAAGGGCGAGTGTGAGGCTCTTGCTCAAGTTTTTGTCTCTGGACATCGTGTCACTCATGGTCGTGAAATTTCCGTGTGACTTCATGGGAGATGGACGAGTCTTACTCTCTGGGGTTTGGCTCCGTCCAAAGAGTTTGGGGTCATGCTGTGGGATGGAAGAGGTCCGTTTTATTGTTGTTGTTGATTTGTTTTGTTTTGTTTTTCAACCTCTGTTGTCCCAACAAATGAGCGACTCCAGAGTATAGCCCTGGGGAGGGGCGACTGGACAACCAGAAATCTGGTTAAAAATTGGGGCCTAGGGACAAGTCAAGCCCATTATGACATCTAAGGGTCCAGCCCCTGAGAGGACTTACTAGAGGACAGGACTCACGCTGAGGGTCACAATGCGTGCTTATGGCCCCATTACACTCAAGAATGGGCGGGGCCTCAGGGTGAATGCTGGTTTCTCCTACACTGAACATTGGACAACATGCCAACCACAAGGTTTCTTGGCATGGTAAGGAAGAGTTCTGATTTCTGCATCACAGTCACCCCTGGGCAGTGATTGGAGATAAGGTCTAGGTTCTGAAGCCTGAAAACTGAGGTAGGGAAGAGATGATGACCTAAGGCCATGGCGGGTCTGATGTCCTCAGTATGCGGTGAGCTGTCTGGGTGTTGGTCAGGTGTTCCGGGCTCAGGTTATGTCAGACAGTGCATTAGTGCCCAGGTTAGACTATATAATTTGGGTACATTCGAGTGCCGTGTAGGATTTTCCTTCTTTAAGCTGCCTGGGCATTTCATTAGGCAATATATTTTTCTAGACGGCAGGCAGAGTGCTTCATTGTCATTCTGGAATTGCCAACTTGAGAGCTTCATGGCCAGGAGTGTGAGGACGGAAGTCTGAGATCACAAGATAGATTTCGGTTTCAGGGTGAGGGTACGGCAGGTACCCCCTGCAGATCTGAACCAATATCTCATGCATCTGTTGTCAGGGCGAGGATCAGACGTTGGCTCAGGTTGGAGTTTCTGTGCCTGACGGCCCCTTCATGAAGGGAGCGGAACCTCGAGGCCCTGGAGGATTTCCCACGTTGGGAGTTGTGGGAAGCCCCCTTCAAGGATTCCTTCTGTGGGACAATTGAGACCTGTTGGACAGCTCCAGGACATCCCATATAGAATGACTCCAGAGCACCGTTCGAAGATGGATGCCTGGGAAGCCCGCCTCACATTCCAATTGTCTCCTAGCAACAAGACAGTTTAGATCTGATGGATCTGAGGGAGCACCGGGGTGGCAGGTAATGCGGAGTGAGAATGGGGAACTGATATCAGAAGATAAACAAAAGGGGGAGGGAGCCACCAGAGGCAACCGGTTGGAAAGTAATACCCCAATAGGAGCGAGAGTGCCCTGGGTCTGGGGACCAGCATGAACTTGGAGACTGGTGGAAAGCACTCCAAAAGAGCTAAGAATCTCCGGGGGGGGGTGGAAATTGTGGGAATTGGGATGGCTAGGGACAGGCGCTTAAGTCCATGGTCCCAGGACAGCCTCCCCTGGTGCTGAGCCAGAGAGAGTGCAGCCAAGAAACCAGATCTTGGTCCCTAAGCCTCTAGGGCACCTGAGAATGCATGGGTTCTGGCTCCTGTGAGGGGATGGGAGCCACGCTGGATGGCAGAATCCGTGAGATACTCCCCTGAGAGAGGTATAAAGGCCCAGCCAGTGCCCTTTCATACGCGCCATTGTTTCAGAGCCTGCACCAAACTCTCCCCTGAGAGAGGTGCGTGAAGGCCCAACCTGGTGCTCTCAAATCTGCACCTTGTTCTCAGAGCCTGAGACCTGCCCATGAACCTCAGCCTCCCCTGAAATTGGTGCATGCAAGCCAGGTGCTCTTAGACCGAGAAAGACCAGGCACTCCCAGCCCAGGCCAGCAGGAATATCTCAGTGTGTGATTGCTCTTGGAACCTCTCTGGCTTTTTGGAACTTCCCAGACAGCTGCCACTTCCTTGGCTTTGAGTACCCCAGGGACAGCGACTTGAAACCTGCTCTGCCAGTGGCCCATGGGAAACTTATTTAGACTCTGCAGCCAGACTGAGGCTTCTCTCTGAGAGGGAGAACAGGGTGTGGTTTATTTTCCTCTAAAACTACAAAAACCATCAAAAGCAGTCAAAGTGTGAAAAAAAGTGAATAAACATAAAAACCTCCAGATAACAAAAATCTGAAAAAAAAAAAAAAAAACAGTTTAGTCAGAGTCCACCATCTTGAGGGGGGTGCGAGAACTTAACTCAGGGAACATCACTGACTGAAAACCCACCTGGCAGGCCCCTCCCCCAGAAAACAAACCAAGAAAGAAAAAAAAAAGAGAAAAAAAATGAAAAAGGACTACAAGAGTACAACCACTACTTCATAGGAAAAGTACTCTTTTCCATTCATTCCCACTATTCTGATATATATGTAATTTTGTTAACCTATTTACCATCACAGCGAGCTGTCCAGTACATCAAATTCCATAATAACTTTCTAACCTGAACTTTTTGATACATACACCTATGTTTTCCTTCTGCATCTATTTTTTTATTCCTACATTTTTTATATTTTAGTTTAGTTTAGTTTTTTCCTTTTTATTTTTATCTTCTATTATTCATATAGATTTAAACTTCAAAGTAGTCCCCTTTCCCCAATCAATACTACCCCTATCCCTATAGGTAAATAATTTTTAATACCCCTTTATCTTAGGAAAGTTGAGTCCTTTAACAAATATATCAAGATACATCCAGGAAGAATTAAAACAACCTTCCTCGCACACACTGAGAATTTATAACCACTCTCCAATCTTTACGTTCCACCATTGTTTCTGTGTTTTTGTGTTTTCCTGAAAGTATATAAATTTTACACGTGGGTTTTTTTTTTTTTGACGAAGTTCTTCCTTTTTTTGTGTATATATATATATTTTTTTTTTCTCTTGTCAAATACTTTTATCAGTCTTTTTTGTCTACTTCATAAATCTCACCTTGGGGCCCATTTGGGCTTAACTTTCTCTTTAATCTTCCCTTCCTTTCCTGTCTCTCTCTATCTCTTTTTTTTTTTTGTTTGTTTGTTTCTTTTTCTTTCTTTTGTCTCTCATTTGGGTGGGGATTCCTGATTGTTCAGACGTGTTCCAGGGTGTACCTTGACTGCACCATGGTTGATACATCCAGCTACATCTGTTCAGTCATCTCTCACCAATGACTAGGAGGAGGAATGCCCAACAGAAGAAAAATACAGGGGATGGACCTTCTGCACTAGAGCTAATGGCTATCAACATAGACAATATGTAGGAAAGAGAATTCAGGTTAACAATTATCCAGGCAATAGCTAGTTTGGAGAAAGGCATGGAGGACCAACCATAATTGATTAGGGCCAAGCTGAAAGCGATGAGACATGATGTTCACAATGTTAGGGCGGAGCTTAAAGCTACCAGGGAGGAGGTCCACAGTGCTCTCAATGAGTTCCAATCTAATCTAAACTCTTTCAAAGCTAGGGTAACTGAGACAGAAGATAGAATTAGTGATCTGGAGGACAAACAGATAGGGAGAAAGGATCAGGAAGAAGTCTGGAACAAACAGCTTAGAAATCACGAAAACAGAACCAGGTAAATAAATAATGCCATGAAACGTTCCAACATCAGAATTACTGGAATCCCTGAAGGGGAGAAGAAAGAAAGATCTAGAAGATATAGTGGAACAAGACTTCAAGAAAATTTTCCCAATCTCGCGAATGTAACCAGAATTCATGTTCTAGAGGCTAAATGGTCTCCACCCAAGGTTATACATTCCAAAAAAAAAAAAAAAAAAACCCAGGACACCTGATAGTCAAATTGAGGAATTATAATTGTAGGTATAATCTCCTGAAAGCTTCTAGGGCAAAGAGGCTCCTTACTTACATGGGAAAGCCCATCAATATAACATCAGACCTGTCCACAGAAGCCTGGCAATCCAGAAAACGCTGGCAAGATATATTCAGGGCACTAAATGAGAAGAACATACAGCCAAGAATACTTTATCCATCAAGACTAAAATTCAGAATGGATGGAAATATAAAGAGTTTCCAAGACCGGCAAGACTTAAAAGACTATGCAACCACCAAGCCGACACTGCAGGAAATATTAAGGGGGGTTCTATAATAGAGTAAAAATCCTAAGAATAGCATGGAAGATAAATATAGAGACAATCTACAGAAAGAAAGACTTCAAAGGTAACACGATGTCAATAAAAACGTATCTATCAATCATCAATCTCAATGCAAATGGCCTAAATGCGCCCATAAAACAGCAGAGGGTTGCAGTTTGGACAAAACGACAGAACCCATCCATATGTTCTCTACAGGAGACCCATTTTGAACCTAAAGATACACCCAGACTGAAAGTGAAGGGACGGAGAAGCATCTTTCATGCCAATGGGCCTCAAAAGAAGGCCGGGGTAGCGATTCTCATATCAGATAAATTAGATTTTAAACTAAAGGCTGTAGTCAGAGATACAGAAGGACACTACCTAATTCTTAAAGGGACAATCCACCAAGATGATCTAACAATTGTAAATATCTATGCCTCCAATATGGGAGCAGCCAATTACATAAGAAACTGTTAATCAAGATAAAGAGTCATATTGATATGAATACACTAATCATAGGAGATCTTAACATGCCTCTCTCAGAAATAGACAGATCATTGAAGGAGAACATCAATAAAGAAACAAGAGCATTGAATGACACATTGGAAAAGATGGATCTCATAGATATGTTCAGAACATTCCACCCTACAACAAAAGAATACTCATTCTTCTCAAGAGCACAGGGAACCTTCTCAAGAATAGACCACATGCTGGGTCATAAATCAGGACTAAACTGATATCAAAAGACTGAGATTTTCCCCTGCATATTCTCAGATCATAATGCTTTGAAACTGGAGCTTAATCACAAGGAAAAGTACAGAAGGAACTCAAACACCTGGAAGCTAAAGACCTCCTTGCTTAAGAATGCTTGGATCAACCAGGAGATCAAAGAAGAACTGAAAGAAATGAAAACCAATGAGAATAAAGACACTTCGATCCAAACCCTATGGGATACAGCAAAGGCGGTTCTAAGGGGGAAATACATAGACATCCAAGCCTCCCTCAAAATTTTGAAAAATCCAGAATACACCAGCTGTCTCTACACCTTAAAGAACTGGAGAATCAACAAAAAAATCAAACCAACTCCACACATAAGAAGAGAAATTATCAAGATTAGAGCTGAGATCAATGAGGTAGAAACCAAAGATACAGTAGAACTATCAATTAAACTAGAAGTTGGTTTTTTTTTAAGGAATCAATAAGATCAATAAGGCACTGGCCACACTAATCCAAAAGAAAAGAGAGAAATCCCAAATTCACAAAATTATAAATGAAAACGGAGAGATCACAACTAACAACGAGGAAGTAGAAACAATCATCAGAAGTTAATATCAATAGTTATATGCCAATAAGCTTAGCAACCTTGATGAAATGGATGCATTCTTGGAAAACTATAAACTTCCAAAATTGAACCAGGAAGAGATCGACCACCTGAATCAACGGATATCTAGTAACGGGATATAAGCAGTGATCAAAAACCTCCCAAGAAACAAGAGCCCAAGACATGATGGATTGCTTGGGGAATTCTACCAAACTTTCAAAGAAGAAATAACATCTATTCTCCTGAAGCTGTTTCAAAAAATTGAAGCAGAGGAAAAATTCCAGACTCTTTCTATGAAGCCAGAATTACCCTGATCCCAAAACCAGGCAAAGACCCTACCAAAATGGATAATTTCAGACCAATATCACTGATGAATATGGATGCTAAGATTCTCAAGAAGATCCTTGCAAACAGGGTCAAATAGCACATTAAAAAGATTATCTACCATGACCAGGTGGGATTCATCCCTGGGCCACAAGGATGGTTCAACATTCATAAATCAATCAATGTCATTGAAAAAATTAATATGAAAAGAGAGAAGAACCAGATGGTCCTCTCAATCAAGGCAGAAAAATCATTTGACAAAATCCAGCATCCATTCGTGATTAAAACGCTGCAAAGTATAGGGATAGAGGGAACATTCCTGAACTTCATCATATCTACATATGAAATACCCACAGCAAATATCATCCTCAATGGCAAAAAGCTTGCAGCCTTCCCGTTGAGATCAGGATCACGACAAGGATGCCCACTCTCACCAGTCTTGTTCAACATAGTATTAGAAGTCCTAGCAACAGCAATCAGACAACAAAGAAAAATAAAAGGTATCCAAATTGGCACTGAAGAAGTCAAACTCTCTCTCTTTGCAGATGACATGATTCTTTATATGGAAAACCCAAAAGACTCCACCCCCAAACTTCTAGAACTCATACAGCAATTCAGCAACATGGCAGGATACAAAGTCAATGTATCCTGTATCCACAGAAATCAGTGGCTTTTTTATGCACTAATAATGAAAATACAGAAAGGGAAATCAGAGAATCATTCCATTTACTATAGCACTAAGAACCATAAGACACCTGGGAATAATCCTAAACAAAGAGATAAATGTTCTGTACTCAAGGAACTATAGAATTCTCATGAAAGTAATTGAAGAAGACCCTAAAAGATGATAGACCATTCCATGCTCTTGGATAGGAAGAATAAACATTGTTACAATGTAGACAATGCCTGGAGCAATCTATACTTTTAATGCTATTCCAATCAAAATTCCACCAGTATTTTTCAAAGAGCTGGAGGAAATAATCCAAAAATTGGTATGGAATCAGAAGAGATCCCGAATCACTAAGGACATTTTGAAAAACAAAAATAAAATCAGGGGCATTACAATACCTGATTTCAAGGTTTACTACAAAGTTGTGATCACCAAGACAGCATGGAACTCGCATAAAAACAGACACACAGTCCAGTGGAACAGAGTAGAGAGCCCAGATATGGACCCTCAACTATATGGTCAAATAATCTTTGACAAAACAGGAAAACATATACAGTGGGAAAAAGTCAGTCTCTTCAATAAATGGTGCTGGGAACAATAGGCAGCTATATGTAGAAAAATGAAACTTGACCATTCTCTTACACCATACACAAAGATAAACTCAAAATGGATAAAAGACCTCAATGTGAGGCAGGAATCCATCAGAATCCTAGAGAAGAACATAGGCAGAAATCTCTTTGAGATCAGCCACAGCAACTTCTTCAAGATATGTCTCCAAAGGCAAGGGAAACAAAAGTGAAAATGAACTTTTGGGGCTTCATCAAAATCAAAAGCTTCTGCACAGCAAAGGAAACAGTCAAGAAAACAAAGAGGTAACCCACGGAATGGGAGAAGATATTTGCATATGAGAGTACAGACAAAAGGTTGATATCCAGGATCTATAAAGAACTCCTCAAACTCAACACACCCAAAACAGACAATCATATCAAAAAATGGGCAGATGATATGACAAGATACTTCTCCAATGAAGACGTACAAATGGCTATCAGACACATGAAAAATATTTACCATCACTAGCAAATTAATACCACATTGAGATATCACCTTACACCAGTTAGAATGGCCAAAACAGACAATCATATCAAAAAATGGGCAGATGATATGACAAGATAATTCTCCAATGAAGACGTACAAATGGCTATCAGACACATGAAAAATGTTTATCATCACTAGCAAACTAATACCACATTGAGATATCACCTTACACCAGTTAGAATGGCCAAAATTAGCAAGACAGGAAACAATATATGTTGGAGGGGATGTGGAGGAATGTGAACCCACTGTTGGTTGGAATGCAAGTTGGTACAGCCTCTTTGGAGAACAGTGTGGAGATTTTTCAAGAAATAAAAAAATAGAACTTCTCTATGACCCTGCAATTGCACTCCTGGGTATTTACCCCAAAGATTCAGATGTCATGAAAAGAAGCGCCATCTGTACCCCAATGATTATAGCAGCAATGGCCATGGTCACCAAACTGTGGATAGAACCAAGATGCCCTTCAATGGACGAATGGATAAGGAAGATGTAGTCCATAAACACTATGGAGTATTATGCCTCCATCAGAAAAGACGAATACCCAACTTTGGTAGCAACATGGATGGGACTGGAAGAGATAATGCTCAGTGAAATAAGTGAAGGAGAGAGAGTCATTTATCATATGGTTTCACTTATTTGTGGAGCATTACAAATAGCATGGAGGACATGGGGAGATAGAAAAAGGGAGTTGATGGAAATTGGAAGGGGAGGTGAACCATGAGAGACTATGGACTCTGAAAAAAAATCTGAGGTGTTTGAAGTGGAAGGGGGTGGGACGTTGGGGTACGAGGTGGTGGGTATTATAGTGGGCACAGATTGCATGGAGCACTGGGTGTGGTGAAAAAAGTAATAAATACTGTTATGCTGAAAATAAATAAATTAATTAAAAAACTGAGGGTTTTAAAGGGGCGGGTTTGGGAGTTTGGCGTACCAGGTGGTGGGTATAATAAAGGGCATGGATTGCATGGAGCGCTGGGTGTGGTACAAAAACAATGAATACTGTTATGCTGAAAATAAATTAATAAAATTTTTTAAAAAACCATCTAGTGGGAAAAAAAAAAATCTATACTGCCGAGTGCATTCGATCATTTTAATGCCATTTGGATGAAAATTCCACCGGTATCATTCAAAGACCTGGAGCAAATACATGCCTAAAATTTGTGTGGAATCAGAAAAGACTCCGTATTGCTAAGAAATGCCAAAAGAAAAATAAAACTGGGAGCATAATGTTGCCTGATTTCAAGGGTTACTATGATGATGTGATCACCAAGGCAGCATGGGACTGGCATAAAAACAGACAAATAGACCACTAGAATGGTGTAGAGAGTTCAGATAGGGATCATCAGCACTATGGTCAAATAGTCTTCAAGAAATCAGGAATAAAAATATACAGTGGAAAAATGACAGTCTCTTCAATAAATGGTGCTTGGAAAACTGGGCAGCTATATGTAGAAGAATGAAAGTCGAACCATCCTCTTACACCAAACACAAAGATAAACTCATAATGGATAAAAGACTTCAATGTGAGAAAGGAATCCATCTGAATCCTAGAGGAGAACATAGACATTAACCTCTTTCAACACAGGCCATTACAACTTCTTTCAAGGTATGTCTCAAAGACAAAGAAAACAGAAGTGAAGAGGAACTTTTTTGGGACTTCATCAGGATCAAATACTTCTGCACAGCAAAGGAAACTGTCAATGAAACAAAGAGGCAACCCACAGATTGCGAGAAGATATTTGCAAATGACAGTACAGAAAAAAGGTTGATATCTAGGATCTATAAAGAACTCCTCAAACTCTACACACACAAAACAGACAATCATATAAAAAATTGGACAGAAGGTAGGAACAGACACCTCTCCAATGAAGCCATAGAAATGGCTATCAGACACATGAAAAAATGTTCATCATCACTAGCCAACAGGGAAATGCAAATTAAAACCACATTGAGATAGCACCTTACACCAGTTAGAATGGCCAAAATTAGCAAGACAGGAAACATGTGTTGGGGAGGATGTGGGGAAAGGGGAAACCTCTTACACTGCTGTCCTGAATACAAGTTGGTACACGCACTTTGGAGAAAAGAATGGAGATTCCTCAAGAAATTAAAAACAGAGCTTCTCTATGACCTTGCAATTGCACTACCTGGTATTTACCACAAAGATACAGATGTAGTGAAAAGAAGGGCCATCTGTACTCCAATATTTAGAACAACAATAGCCATGGTCGCCAAACTGTGGATAGAACCAAGATGCTCTTCAAAGGACAAAAGGATAAGGAAGATGTGGGCCATATACACTATGGATTATTATGCCTCCATCAGAAGGAATGAATACCCTACTTTTGTAGCAACATGGATGGGACTAGAAGAGATTCTACTGAGTGAAATAAGTCAAGCAGAGAGTGTCAATTATCATATGGTTTCACCTATGTGTGGAGCACATCCAATAGCATGGAGGACAAGGGGAGATGGATAGGAAAAGGGAATGGAGGGAAATTGGAAGGGGGGGGTGAATCATGAGAGACTATGGACTCTGAAAATGAATTGGAGGGATTTAAGGGGCAGAGGGTTGGGGGTTTGTGGGAACCAAAAGGTGAGTATTATAGAGGGCATGGATTGAATGGAACACTGGTTGTGGTTCTAAAACAATGAAGAGGGTTACACTGAAAAGAGATTTAAAAAATGAACAGTTGTATGACAATAAGCTAGGCCCCCTAGGTGAAATGGATGTATTCCCAGAAAACTATACAATCCCAAAATTGAACCAGGAAGACAGTCACAACTTGCATAGACCCTTAACCAGTATCGGTATTGAAGTGATGACCAAAAACCTCACAAAAGTTCCATCCACGTCCTCTGTTGATGGACATCTAGGTTCTTTCCATAGTTTGGCTATTGTGGACAGTGCTGCTAGAAACATTCTGGTGCATGGGCCCCTTCGGATCACTACATTTGTATCTTTCGGGCAAATACCCAGTAGTGCAATTGCTGGGTCATAGGGTAGTTCTATTTTCAACATTTTGAGGAAGTTCCATGTTGTTTTCCAGAGTGGTTTCACCCGCTTGCATTCCCACCAACAGTGTAGGAGGGTTCCCCTTTCTACGCATCCTCGCCAGCATCTGTCATTTCCTGACTTGTTAATTTTAGCCATTCTGACTAGTGTGAGGTGATATCGCATTGTGGCTTTAATTTTTATATCCCTGATGCCGAGTGATACGGAACACTTTTTCATGTGTCTGTTGGCCATCTGGATGTCTTCTTGCAGAAATGCCTGTTCATGTTCTCTGCCCATTTGTTGATTGGATTATTTGTTCTTTGGGTGTTGAGTTTGCTAAGCTCTTTACAGATTTGGACACTAGCCCTTTATCCGATATGTCATTTGCAAATATCTTCTCCCATTCTGTCAGTTGTCTTTTGGTTTTGTTAACTGTTTCCTTTGCTGTGCAAAAGCTTTTGATCTTGATGAAATCCCAATAGTTCATTTTTTCCCTTGCTTCCCTTGCCTTTGGCGATGTTCCTAGGAAGATGTTGCTGCCGCTGAGGTGAAGAGGTTGTTGACTGTGTTCTCCTCAAGGATTTTGATGTATTCCTTTCTCACATTGAGGTCCTTCATCCACGTTGAGTCTATTTTTGTGTGTGGTGTAAGGAAATGGTCCAATTTCATTTTTCTGCATGTGGCTGTCCAATTTTCCCAACACCTTTATTGAAGAGACATTTTTCCATTGGACATTCTTTCCTGCTTTGTCGAAGATTATTTGACCATAGATTGAGGGTCTAGTTCTGGGTTCACTGTTCTGTTCCATTGATCTATGTGTCTGTTTTGTGCCAGTACCATGCTGTCTTGATGATGACAGCTTTGTAATAGAGCTTGAAGTCCGGAATTGTGATGCCACCAACTTTGGCTTTCTTTTTCAATATTCCTTTGGCTATTCAAGGTCTTTTATGTTTCCATGTAAATTTTAGGATTATTTGTTCCATTTCTTTGAAAAAGATGGATGGTACTTTGATAGGAATTGCATTAAATGTGTAGATTGCTTTAGGTAGCACAGATATTTTCACAATATTTATTCTTCAAATCCAGGAGCATGGAACATTTTTCCATTTCTTTGTGTCTTCCTCAATTTCTTCCATGAGTACTTTATAGTTTTCTGAATATAGATTATTTGCCTCTTTGGTTAGGTTTATTCCTAGGTATCTTATGATTTTGGGTGCAACTGGAAATGGGACTAGAGGGTATTGCTTATCAAAATAAATCAAGCAGAGAAAGAAAACTACCATATTATCTTCCTGATATGAGGAGGTGGAGATGCAATGGGCAGGAGAGGTTAAGGGGTAGGAGAAGTATAAATGAAAGAAGATGGGATTGGGAGGGAGACAGACCATAAGTGACTCTTAATCTCATGAAACAAACTGAGAGTTGCTGGGGGGAGGGGGATTGGGTGAAGAGGGTTTGGGTTATGGACATTGGGGAGGTTATGTTCTACGGGGAGTTCTGTGAAGTAGGTAAACCTGGTGATTCACAAACCTGTATCAGGAATAAACATATATGTTTATAAAAAATAAAAAAAAATTAAAAAGGAAAAAAAAATCTCCCACCCCAACAAAAAGAGCCCAGGATCTGATGAATTTTTTGGCCAAAACTATCCAAACCTTCAGAGAAGAAGTAACACCTATTCTCCTGAAGCTCTTTACAAAAACTGAAGCAGAAGGAAAACTTCCATATACTTTTAATGAAGTCAGCAGGCAAATAACTCACCAAAAAGGATAAATGTTCATCATCACTAGCCATCAGGGAGATTGAAATTAAAACCACATTTAGATATCACCTTACACCAGTTAGAATGACAAAATTAGCAAGACGGAAACAACATGTGTTGGAGAGGATGTGGAGAAAGGGGAATCCTCTTATACTGTTGGTGGGGATGCAAGTTGGTACAGCCTCTCTGGAGAACAGTGTTGGAGAATCCTCAAGAAATTAAAGACAGAACTTCCCTATGACCCTGCAATTGCACTCCTGGTTATTGACCCGAAAGATACAGGTGGAGTGAAAAGAAGGGACATCTGTACCCCAATGTTTATAGCAGCAATGCCCTCGGTCGTCAAACTGTGGAAAGAACCAAGATGCACGTCAACGGATGAATGGATAAGGAGGATGTGGTCCATAGACCCTATGGAGTATTATGCCTCCATCAGAAAGGATGAATACCAAGCTTTTGGAGCAACAGGGATGGTACTGGAAGAGATTCTCCTTAGTGAAATAAGTCAGGCAGAGAGAGTCAATGATCATATGATTTAAATTATTTGTGAAGCATAACAAATAGCGTGGAAGACATGGGGAGATAGAGAGGAGAAATGAGTTGGGGGAAATTGGAAGGAGAGGTGAACCATGAGAGACTATGGACTCTGAAAAACTATCTGAGTGTTTTGAAGAGGCAGGCGGTGGGAGGTCCTGGTACCAGGTGGTCAGCCTTACAGAGGGCATGGATTGCATGGAGCACTGGGTGTGGTGTAAAATAATGAATACTGTTATGCTGGAAATAAATAAAAAAATAAACTTAAAAAAAAAAGAAAAAGAAAATTGGGAGCATCACTTTGCCCAATTTCAAGGGTAACTACAAAGCTGTGATCACCAAGACAGAATGGTACTGGCATAAAAACAGACACTTAGACATGTGGAATAGAGTAGAGAGCTCATATATTGACCATGAACTCTATGGTCAAATAATCTTCAACAAAGAGGGAAAATATACAGTGGAAAATATACAGTCTTCTTCAATACATGGTGCTGGGAAAATTGGGACAGCTCTGTGTAGAAGAATGAAACTCGACCATTCTCTTCTACCATACACAAAGAGAAACTCGAAATGGATAAAACAGCTCAACATTGGGGGGAGGGGACAGATGGCAGGCAAGTAGGAGGAGGCGACTTTTCAACCTGTACCCTAAAGTGAGCTATTACCAACCAAAGAACTACGATCACCTATAAATCAGCCTGAGGTCAGAATTATACACGTCTGGATCTCTATAATAGCAGAAGACTCCGGTGGGCAGGTAAATTGCGGTGGGAAAGGCAGACTGATATTAGAAGATAAACAAAAGGGGGAGGGAGCCACCAGAGGCGACTGGTTCAAAAGTAATACCCCCAATATGAGCGAGAGTGCCCTGCGTCTGGGGACCAGCATTAACTTGGAGACTGGTTGAAAGCACTCCAAAAGCACAAAGAATCATTGGGGGGGGGGACTGTAGGAATTGGGTTGGCGACGGACAGTAGCTTAAGTCCCCGGTCCCAGGACATCCTCCCCTGGCACTGAGCCAGTTGGAGTGCGGTTGAGAAACCACGTCTTTGCCCATGAGCCGCCAGCAGGCCTGATTGCCTGGGGTCTGGCTCCTGTGAGGGGCCAGGAGTCACATCATAGGACAGAATGCTCGAGCCCTGCTACAGAGCCTGAGATGCATGCACCCCACATCCTTTCCTGAGAGATGTACACAAAAGCCCAGCTGGCGCTCTTTGACCCGCGCCATTGTTTCAGAGCCTCAGACGTGTGCCCCAAACTCTCCTGTGAGAGAGGTGCGCGAAGGGCCAGACTGGTGCTCTCGGACCTGCGCCCCTTCTCAGAGCCTGAGACATGTGCATGACCCACAGCCCTCCTGAGAGAGTCCCGCGCAAGCCTGGCGCTCTTAGACCCAGAAAGACCAGGCATTCCCAGCCCTGGCCAGTGGGAAAATCTCAGTGTGCGATCTCTGCTTGGAACCTCTCTGGAGGTCTGGAGCTGTCCATACAGCCACCACTGCCATGGTTTGTGGTACAAGCAGAAGATCCTGCGTCCCCAGGGACCGCGACTCAGAACCTGCTCTGCAGGCGGCCAAGGGGGATCTCATCTGGGCTATGCAGCCAGACTGAGGCTTCTCTCTGAGACGGAGGTCAGGGTGCAGTCTGCTTTCCTCTAAAACTACAAAAACCATCAAAAGTGGTCAAGGAGAGAGGGAAAAAAAAAGTGAACAAACATAAAATCCTCCAGAGAACAAAAGTCTGAAAAAAAAAAAAAAAACGGTTTCCTCAGAGCCCACCCCCTTGAGGGGGACTGGAGGACTTAACTCAGGGAACACCATTGACTGAAAACCCACGTGGCAGGCCCCTCCCCCAGAAAACCAACCAGGAAAGATGTTCACCATCAACCATCAACAGGAAAATCCAAATAAAATATCTTCATGAGATATTAACTCACACTATCAGATTGGCTAACGGCACCAGCACAAGAAAACAGATGTTGGGAAGATGTGGATAAAAACGACCCTCTTGCACTTTTGGGGAATGCAAGCTGCTGAACCCACTGCAGAAAAGATTATGACTGTTCCTCAAAGCGTTAAATATAGAACTACAATAAGATCCAGCAATCACACTACCGTGTGTTTACCCAATGAACATGAGAACAATAACTCAAAAGGATACATGTACCCCTAAGTTTTTTGCAACATTATTTACAGTATTACAATATGGAGGCAATCCAAGTATCTCTTGATAAATTGATAAATGAGATGATACATGTACACACACACACACACACACACACACACACACACACAGTGGGAAATAGCTCATCCATAAAAAAATGAAATCTTGCCATTTGCAGACACAGGGATGTAGCTAGAGAGTACTGTCCTAAGTGAAATCCATCAGTGAGAGAAAGACAAATCCCTTGTGATGTCACTCTTACATGGAATTTAAGAAACGAACATACATAAATAAAGGAGAAAGAAGATACAAAGCAAAATGCCGAATCTGTGGTTACCATAGTGGAAGTGGATGGAGGGATGAGTGAAATGGATGATGGGGACTAAGAGTACACTTTACTTGATGACCGCTGAGTATACATAGAATCACTGAATCACTACATTGTACAACTGAAACTAATATACCACTGTATGTTAACTCTACCTGAATTAAAATAAACAATAAAAGCGTTTTTCTTTCAGTAAACTATTTGAAAAATATTTTGCTGTGCAATGTTCATAAGACATACTTGTGAGAGTATAACTGTACAGTAATTATTCACTCTATGCTTGGAATTCAAATTTCGCTGAATTCTTATACTTTTCCTGTTAACTGTAACAGGGTGAGGACCTATGCTTTCAAGAGTGTAAGTAGAGACGATGTCACTTCACTGTCCAGAAGCTATTATTGTTTCTGTTTTCATGTAAGATTGTCATACAGTATGAGAGAGATTTCAGAGCAGGTTTGTTATGCATCCTGGATCTCTAATTCAGTGGTCATTACCTAGATCTGTTTGGATGGTAAGTTCCTATGGATGGGCTTGCTTCCAAGCACATACCTGGGAGACAAATGTGGGTGGGCTGTGTGTGGGCTGTGTGTGAGTACCAAGTACATACAAGGGTTGGATCCCTCCCCTGATCTAGGAATGGCCATGGGAGTGGGTATGGGAGGCAGAAGCAACAGGAAACCGCTAAGGTTGAAAGCAGGGTGTCTGGATCAAGTGATCTTGAGATGCAGGGCTTGAAGTCTGTTCTGAGCTACCTCTGGGTAGAAAAGGAGGAAGGAAAAAGGAGAAATTGCCTGCACCTGGCCCATAGCAGCTTCCCACCACTACTGGTACACATCAGTCTACACAGCTGACACCGCCTGGGCTAAAGATGGGCTGTCTTGGATCCCTCAGCCCTCAGTGGGACAGATGGCTCCAGGGCTCAGGGACATGCTGAGGGAGATGGGAAGGAAGGCTGCCTCTCCCAAGTCATCCCCTCCTTGAGCAGGCAGACCTCCAGGACTGCTAAAAACCCACTGGCAGTTTTTTTTTTTTTTTAAGATTTTATTTATTTATTTGGCAGACAGAAATCACAAGTAGGCAGATAGGCAGGAAGAAAGAGAGAGGAGGAAACAGGCTCCACACTGAGCCTGGAGCCCGATGCAGGGCTTGAGCCCAAGGACCCTGGCTTCAACCCATTGAGCCACCCAGGTGCCTCCCCACTGGCAGTTTTGAAAGACATGCCATAAATGAACTAAGGCATTGAAAAATATAAAACAATATTCGTTTTTAAGTTCAGAGCTGTCAGCTCATGAAGTGAGAAAATCTTCCCTGAGGAATACTGAGGGAAGGGCTGGTCAGGTTGCAAAGAGAGATGTGGATTTCTTGATTGGAGACCTGTAGCCCCCTTCCAGGACAAGGTGTTGTCCTCAGCTCACAGAGGAACCATAAAAGTTAGGGTTAGGGTTAAGGTTAGGGTTAGGGTTAGGGAAGCCTTCAAACAAGAGATACATTCTCATTCATTCCCCCACAGAGGCCAGACCCATCCCTGGGCTCCCCAGCCTCCCGAAAAGTTGGAGGAAGATGAACGGCTACTACCCACCCCTCAACTCTGCTCCTGGAAAGCTCCCCTTCACCAGGGCCCCCAGGTGTTCCGCATCATCTTGACGCATATTAAGGGCGGCCGGAACATTCCCCAAGCAAGAAAGGGCCCTCAGCCACGGATAACTGGGTAGTGCCCAGGGCTGCCCAATGCTGGCCAATTCTCACTATCGTTCTGCCCAAATCAGTATTGATTTGGCCGGTAAAAGCCTGGCGAACTCGCTTCGGGTGCTGAGAAAGGGCCCTCAGCACAGAGGACATAGCATCCACAGGGCTGCCCAAAGCCGGCCTATTCTGATGAGCATTCTGCTCAAATAGTTAACAATATGGGCAAAATGCTTGTGAGAATTGGCGGCCTTATTGGCTAACTCACTTTAGGCGCACCAGGTCGACAGGGTTGATCCTAACCCTCAACTAAGGCTTCTGGGTGGGTCACCACAGTGTTGGCATATACTTGCTGCCCTGCACCTACCACATAACCCTAACCCTAGTTTGGGTGTTCAAGCTTCCATCCCCAGAGGCCTGGCTCCCTAGACTTTGAGACTAGGGACCCCATATTCCCAACACAGGATTCTGGCTGCCACCCATGAGGAAACTGGACCCCATGGCCCTGTACAAAACCGTCCTGGATAGAGAAACTTCCATGCCTCCTAAAGACACTCACAGCTTACAAGGGCCCACACACCACAATCCTGGAGCCTGATGGGCCACCAGAGCAATGCCCTCAACTCAGCCATCTGGAGATCCTGGGTCTGCATTGACATATCCGGCCTGCCATTTTCCAAGGACCAAACCCTAACCCTACTTCGGTGTTCAGGCTCTGGACCCCAGAGGTCTAAAACCCAATCCCTCCCATGGATGGGAGCATCAGATTGATGACCTTCCTCAGACTCTTAGTCAGGAGGAGACCATTTCATTTTGTGCTCTCTAACACCCTCAGAGCCCTAGAACTCGGCATGCTCCCCTGAGGCCATTTCTGCCATCTTTGATCCTCCAGACCAAAGACTGAGGAGTGTCCTGATTCCCGCCCTCAACTATGCCCTTGGATGTGTCGATATCTGTACTGGCAGATCCGACCTGCCTTGTCTCTAAGTAACCCTATCGCTAAGCCAAAACCTAATACTAACCATAGCCCAGGTTGAGTGTTCCACTCTCAATCCTCCGATGCCTGGTCCCCAAAGCCCCGAGATGGGGGACCCCTGAGCTGCACAGCGTCATTGCACCTGATCACAGGAGGACACACTGCCATTTGGAAATGTACTGAACCCACGGAGCAGAAGGAACCTGCTTGCCTTCTTGAGGCCATCCCCATTTCTGGCGGCCCCAAGGACAAGGAACCGAGTCTCACGGTCCTGTAGACATGTGCCCCCAACTCAGGCATTGAGCTGGGTCACCACAGCACTGGCAGGTAGGGGATGACATGCCTCTATGACATAACCCTAAGCCTTATTTGCGTATTCTGGCTTCCCACCCCAAAGGTCTGGCTCCCTAGCCCTCCAGACTGGGGATCCCGTATTCCCAATGCAGGAATCTGGCTGCCAAGCCAGAGGAAACTGGACCCCATGGCCCTGTGCAGGACCTCCTGTGCTGGAGAAAACTCCATGCCCCTAAAAGATTCCCACCTTCCGAGGACCCACACACCACAATCCCAGAGCCTGATGGACCAATGTCCTCAAGTCAGCCCTCCAGAGAGCCTGAGTCTGCACTGGCACATCAGGCCTGCTGTTCTCCCAGGACCAAACCCTAACCCTAAGGTTGGGTGCTAAGGACAATGACCCCGAGACATGACACCCAATCCCTTCCATGGATGGGAGCATCAGACTGATACCCATATTCAGAGTCTCAGACAGAAGGAGACTATTTCATTTGGTGCTCTCTAACACCCTCAGAGCCCTAGAAACCAGCATACTTCCCTGATGCCATTCCCGCCATCTTTGCCCCTCCAAGCAAAAAACCCAAGGACTGAGGAGCCTCCTGCATCCCGTCCTCAACTCAGTGCTTGTGTGAGCCTAAATCTGTGTTTCCAGATCCGACTTGCCTTGTCCCTAAGACATAGTCCTAACCCTAAGCCTAACTGTAACCCTAATCCCTAACTCTAACCCTAATCTTAAACCCTAACCCCACCCTATCCCTAACTCTGACTCTAAACCTAACCTTTTCCCTAAGACATAACCCTAACCCTTGTCCTTAAGACATAACACTAGACCTAACCCCTAACCCTAACCCTATCCCTAACCTATATCCCTAACTCTAACCCTCCAGACAGGGGATTCAACATCCACACCAGGAGACTCTCCCTGCCCTCCAGAAAGAAAGATGCATGAGTACCTACACACACTCGCATCATCGGCAGCGCCTCGGACATAATCCCGGATTCTTCCACAAGGCAGATGCATGTCCACTCTGCCCCGAGGGAGCCCACCTCAATACCAGCATATCAGAGCTTCCATGCCACTAGTCCTTAACCCTAACCCGAGGTTGTGTGTACAGGCTTCTGTAGCCTTAGGTCTAGCCCACAAACTGGCCAGATTGGAGACGCCTCAGACTCACTCTGGCACTCTGCCAGCTGGCTATGTTGTTATGGTGCCATTTGTAGCTAGTCAGACCTCAGAGCAGGGAATAACTTCATGTCCCGTAAGGCAAGCCTCAGCATCTGATCCCCTCCTGAACAAAAACCCAGATTCACATGAGCCACCTATTACCCGTACTCAACTCAGCCCTCCATGAAGCCCGCCTCAGCATTGGCAGATCAGACCTGCCATGCCCCTAGGCCATGACCCTAACCCTAGTTTGGGTTTTCAGGCTTCCATTCTGAGATTCCAGGCAACAAACCCCCGGATTAAGGAACCTTGACATACACCCTAGGACTCTGCTCGCCATACAGTAGAAACCTATGCCATTTGGAGTTGTGCTGAACTGTCAGAGGGGGAGAAACCTGCCCCTATAAAGACACTCCCACCATCTGTGGCCCCCCGGTCGTAATATCGGATTCTGCTGAGCTGCTGGACACACGCCCTCAACTCAGCCCTGAGGGGACCTCACCTCAACATCAGCAGATTGGGTCACCATGTCCCTAGGCCCTTACTATTACCCCAGTTTGGGTTTTCAGGCTTCCATCCCCAAGTCCCCTAGATTAAGGACTACTGAGCGACACCACAGGGCTCCACCTGCCACACGGGAGGAATCCTTGTGGTTTGGAGCTGCACTGAACCCTCAGACCAGGAGAAACCTGTAAGCCCCCCTAACACCATCACTACCTTGAGTCACCCCATGGCCATAAAACCGGATTCTGCTGTGAAACCATATCTATGCCCTCCACTCAGCCCTTAGAGGAGCCCACATCAGCACCAGCACATCGGGCCTGCCATGTCCTTAGCCCTTAACCCTAACCCTAGGTAGGGTGTACAGGCTTTCATGCTCAGATGCCTGTCCCCCAAGCCCACCAGATTGGCCACTTCTGACATTCATGCCAGTATGGATTAAGGATGGCTCAGTGATCCCCCCTCCTCCTTCTCAATTTACACTGTCCAGGCATTAATGAGAAAGGCGAAAGCTACTCTGAAGACTTAATACCTCCTTTCCTCTTCTGCCATATTTTTCTCCAATTACCTTTGTACCTGGGCAGACTGGAAGGAACATATCTATGGAACATGAACATGCTCTGACTTCTGAATCTTCCTGGAAGCTTTTTGAGGGCTCCTGATGCAAACAGAAACTATTGTATCATACAACAGTGTGTTGGAAAGTGAACATTGACAGAACAGTAGAGCAAAAATCCCTCCATTTTTACCTCACTCCTCATGAAGTAGAACATGGTGTTCTTCTTTCCTTCCTTGACTTCCATTCCAATTTGTTTCCATGCAGTGTTCATTCCTTTGCTTCGAGGGTAGGATTTTGTGATTCCCCACCTGCATAGAACACCCAGAGCTCATCACAGCAAGTACTCTCCCTTAGTTGTCACCCATTTAACCCTTCAACCCACACCCCTGTCCTCTAGCAACGATCAGATTGTGCTCTAAGTTTCAGTGTGTTTCCAATTGCTGGATCCTAGTGTTGTTCTGTTCTTAGGTTTTGGAGGACACACCATTTTCTTTTCCAGAGTGGCTGCAACAACCCACATGCCCACCAACAGTGTAGGAGCATTCCATTTTAGGGTGTTTTTTTTAAAGATTTTATTTATTTATTTGACAGAGAGAGATCAGAAGTAGGCAGAGAAGCAGGCAGAGAGAGAGAGCATGAAGCAGGCTCCCTGCTGAGCATAGAGATTAAGGCATGATTCCATCAGAGGAACCTAGGATCATGACCTGATCCAAAGGGAGGTGCTTAACCGACTGAGCCACCCAGGTGCTCCTGAGGGTTCCACTTTAAGCAGAACATTCCCTGCCAGCTATTTCCTATGGAGGAAATGTAAAACCTGAGGGATAACCTGACTCACTGAGTATCTGGCAAGCAGCCACAGAAATTCACCCCAGGGTTTCTGACGCCAGTCCCTTGAAGCCACCAGAAATTCCCAAACACTCTCCTTCACCATCCACAGAACCCACCAACTGCACAAAAAATAGAGCATGCCCAACCATATATAGCTGTTTGAGTGAACGTAGGAAGACAAGCATCCCTTTTAAATTGTCCAAGGCTCCTTGGAATCATTTTGAATATTCCCTCAGCCCTCATTGGAACTCTTTGGATGTAAAAACCAATCCATTAGGATACATCACCTTGGACAAAGGAGAAGCCATCATCCAAGTCTCTATCTGACCCAAACATCCACCTCACTGTAGATGCCGGCCACAGCCTAGGCCCAGTGGAATAAACACTGCTAGATGAAGGAATACTTTCTATATTCAAAACGCACACCAGTCAATATCATCTTCCCTTTCGAATCCAAGGGATTACCTAGGAAAGAGATGGTCCAAATACCTTTGTAATCCAGAAATAAACAGAGAAAATGATATCCCTGCCAGGTGTTCCCTGCAGAGAAACTCGGGAACTCTGTAACCCACACTAGATTGCTTACAGCTGGTCCAGTGTGCTAATTGTGAACTCCACCAGAGACAAGAGAAAAGCCCAGGAGGTTTGGGGTGAAAGAGAAGTTTTACCTCCTGTCCTGGCATGGATGTGACATTGTGCCGCACCGGCCTGCTGTTTTGTCTGAATACTGACGTCCTGGGACAAGCTGCATGACTGACTCAGATGCTGATTTTCAAAGTTCAGGTCTTGTGGACCCAGATTGAAGAAGGGTTGTCAGGTGTGGATAAGCAGGCGTCTCCCTCCTAGTCTTCACGCCTGCTCCAATTCCTGGGAGAAGCAGAGACATATGCTTATTTCTTAAGTGGTCATCCACTTCCTTCTCAAGCCGACCAATGCCCTTGTCCTTTTTGGAGAAACAAACATACTCTTCCAAACAAACATTTAACCCCTCAGTTCCAAATGCACCATAAGTCAGGTTTGGTTTCCCCCGGCTCCAGAGCCCAGTTGGGAGGACCCCCCTGAGCCATCCTGACAGCAGACTACCAGCAAACCTGGGGAAACAGGGCACAATGCTGAGTGAGGGCCCGGCTCCAGTGTTTCTTATGACCACTCTTAAGCCTGGAGAAACAGAGACTATACAGCTCACCACTGCGTCCTGCAGAAACAATCTGTAGTTCCTCAGGATTCAGGGTCTGTCACCCAGCACCTCCCCACTGCCCTCAGAGCCAGCAGGCAGCACTGACTCTTCTTCAGGTGGATTTCCCATGGCAGCTCGCCACTGCCTCCAGTGGTCGCAAGCAGCATTGCCGACCCTACTGTGCTCTCTCGCACCACAGCTCACACCACGTCCAGTGGCACAAACTAGCACTGTTGGATTTTCCACAGACTCCTAAAGCAGCCCCCAAACCCTCCACAGGTGTAAAACCACACTGGCACTGTCCCTCCAGATTGGGGTCCTCTGGGCCACACCCCAGGTGTCCGCCTGCCACCCAGGAGGAAACTGTACCATTCGAAGCTGAGCAAAACCCTCAGATTGGAACAAACCCACATGACTCCCTGAGGACACCCCCAACTTCGATGGTCCCCGCAGTCACAAACTCAATCTGATGTGCTTCCTGACCCCGGTGTTTTACTCATCCCCTGGAGATCCAGCCTCAGAACCAGGAGGTAGGGCCAGAATACCCCTAAGCCCTAACTAAAACCCTAGGTTGTGTTTTCAGGCTTCCATGCCCAGAGACATGGCCAAAAATCCCTCCAGATTGGGAACCCCTGAGCCACAACCAAGGACTCCGCCTACCATCCATGTTCTCCTGGGAGCCCTTCGGAGCTACCCAGAACCCTCAGACCAGGAGAAGGCCACATGCATTCCAGAGGCCGCCATCACCTCTGATGGCCCACATGGCAACAAAACCCAGAGATTGACATACCACTTGACCCGCATCTTTGACTCAGCCCATGGGAGATCCCGCCTCAGCACTGACAGTTTGGGCCTGCCATGGCCCTAGGCCCTAACCTTAATCGTATGTTGGCTTTTCACGCTTTGTCCCCAGAGACCTGTCCCCCAATCCCTCCAAATTGGGGACCCCAGGGCTACACCCCTGGAGTTTGCCTGCCACTCAGGAGGAAACCACACCCATGAAGAACCCTCAGAACAGAACAAACCTGCATGCTTCCCTCAGACCACCCCCACATACAGATGCCCACCCTGGCACAAAACCAAGCCCCTGATGCACTACTGGACCCCTGTCCTCAACTCAGCCCCCTGGGGATCTGCTTCAGTATGGGCATATTGGACCTGTCATACTCCTAGGCCCTAATAGTAACCCTAGGGTAGTTTCTCAGGCTTCTGTCCCCATAGAACTAGCCACCAATCCCTCCAGATTATGGAGCCCTGAGCCACAGCCCAGGACTCCGCCTGCCACCCAGGAGGAAACCATGCTGCTTGGAGCTGTGCAAAACCCTCAGAGTGGGAGAAACCTGCATACCCTCCTTGAGACCCACCCCCACTTTTGGCTCCCCACCAGACCACAAACATGCGGACTGGTGCTCAGCTGGATCCCCCTCCCTCAACTCTGCCTGCGGGGCCCTCTCCCTTCCTGGGGGCCCCAATATTTGCAATCCAAGCCCTGCAAAAAAGCCCTCTGTGAGGCAGGTGCACGTGATGCCAACCACTCCCGCTCCCTTTGAGGTGCGGGCCCTGGCACTGGCAGATCACATCTGCGATGCCCTTAGGCACTTGCCCTAAATCTAGGTTGGGTTTTCAGGTTTTCAGGTTTCTCCAGTGGCCAGTAGCCTGAGTCCTCCACACCAGGCAGCCCAGAGCCACACTGCAGGAGTACACCTGCCCCCAGGATGAAACCGGGTCGTTAGGAGCTGTGGGAGTGGGAGAAGGGGAGAAACCTGCATGCCATCCCCTGTCCACTCCCGCCCTTGACTCACCACTGGGCTGCAAAAAGAGAGGCTGAGTAGCTTTTCAGGCTTCTGTCCCCAGAGACCTGGCCCATGAGCCCTCCAGATTGCGGACCCCTGAGCCACACCCCACGACTCTGCCTGCCACCGAGGAGGAAACTGTACCTTTTGGAGCCTCCCAAAACCCTCAGAGCAGGAGAAACATTCATGTCCTCCCAAGGCCACCCCAACCTTCGGCGCCCAGCTGAGCCACAAACATGGAGCCTGATGCTCAGCCAGAACCCGTGCCTCAACTCTGTCCACAGAAAACCCTCTATGTGGGGGCTCTCGAGGGAGTCTCATAGTCCTGGCCCATGTTTCCAAGATGTCCACTATAATCACCTAGTGAGAAATTGCTCTAGACTGCGGGTGCCAGTTTGGCCTGAATTGCCACCCAACAACAACCATTTCTCATGATCTCTCTGCCAAATTGATATCGACTTGAACAGAAAGCTTGTGAGAATTGGCTGGAAAACCCCTAGCAAACTTGTTGCCAGTGACTCGGAGCCAGAGGGCAACCGCCTGGGCCTTGCATGGGGTCTGGAGTAGTGTAATACGAACCCCGCAAGAAAGCCATCTACAAGCCAGGTGCACATATGCCCAACCCTTCCGTCTACTCAGTCCCCTGGTGTGCTCACCCTGGTGCTGGCAGATCAGGCCTGCCATGCCCCCAGACCCTCAACCTAATGCTCAGTTGTGTTTTCAGGCTTCCATCCCCAGTGGCCTGTCCCATGAGCCTTCCAGATTAGGGATACCAAAAACACACCCCAAGAGACCGCCTGCCACCCAGAAGGACAGCCGTGCCTTTTGGAGCTCTGCAGAACACTCAGACAGGGAGAAACGTGCATTCCAACATGAGGAAACACCCACCTGTGGCAGCCCCCTGGCCACAAAACAAGGCGCCTGATGTACCGCCTAACCACCATCCTCAATTCATACTCTGAGAGTCTCACCATAGCTTGGTTTTTCAGGCTTTTGTTCCCAAAAACCTGGGCCCCCATGCTCTCCATATTCCGGACCCCTGAACCACACCCCAGGACTCCACTGC
Organism: Mustela putorius furo; assembly: GCF_011764305.1. Taxonomy (NCBI): domain Eukaryota; kingdom Metazoa; phylum Chordata; class Mammalia; order Carnivora; family Mustelidae; genus Mustela; species Mustela putorius. The sequence continues at coordinate 97,240 of NW_025421452.1, forward strand.
CACCCAGGATGAAACTGCTGTTCAGAGGTTCCCAAAACCCTCAGAGTGAGATAAAACCTGCATGCCCTTCTAAGGCCAAGAACATCCATCGCCCCACCAGGCCACAAACAAAGAGGGTGATGCTCAGCCTTACCCCTCCCTCATCTCTGCTCCTGGGATGCTCCCCTGGTGGGGCTACTTGGTTGAGCCATATGGGAGCAGCCCGTGTTCCCGCCTGGCCGTGAAATGCACCTCGTGAGAAAGTGCTCTAGACCAAGCCACACGTGCAGCCCATAAAGCCGCCCATGCTGGCCAATTCTCATAAGCTTTATGCCCAAATCAATATCAATTTGGCCAGAAAAATTGTCATAATTGTCAGGAAAATGCCATGAGACCTTGTTTGGGCAACTAGGCTGTGGCCTAAGCCTGGGCCAGAGTCCCGATTGGTTGCAGACCAAACCCTGAGAGAAAGCTCTCTGTGAGGCAGGTGCATGTGGGTCAACCAGTCCTGCTACTCAGCCCACTGGGATGCCCACGGTGGCACTGGCAGATCAGATCTGTCATGCCCCTAGGCCCTGGACCCATAGCTTAGTTTGGTTTGCAGACTTTCATCCCCAGGAGCCTGTCCCCTGAGTCCTCAACATGGGGGACCCCAGAGCTACATCCCAGGAGTACACCTGCCATCCAGGAGGAAACCATGACATTCATAGCTGTGCAAAACCCTCAGAGCAGGAGATACCTGCATACCCCCCTGAAACCACCCTCACCATCAGCATCCCAATGGGCACAAACACAGAGGGTGACACTCAGCCAGACACCTTCCCTCAGCTCTACCCCTGGAAAGCTCCAGTGCATGGGGGCCCTCAGGGGAGCCGGGTGTGCCTAGCCCATGTTCCTGGATGGCCGAGACACCCACCTAACTAGAAAGAGCTGTAGATTGGGTGCCACCATGGCCCAACTCGCTGCCCAACCACAATATCAATTTGGGCAGAAAGCTTATAAGAATTGGACACAAAAAACCCAGGAGCTCGCTTCTGGTGTCATGGGCCCACCTCAGAGTTGGCTGATCAGGCCTGTCATTCTCCTAGGCCCTAACGGTAACCATAAGGTGAGCTCTCAGGCTTCTGTCCCCATAGAACTGACCCCCAATCCCTCCAGATTAAGGACCCCTGAGCCACATCCCAGGCCTCCGCCTGCCACCAGGAGGAAACCATGCAATTACAACCTGACCAAAAGCCTCAGAGCAGGAGAAACTTGCATGCTCCACCCACGAGGCCATCCCCCACTTTCAGCACTCGAGAGGGTCACAAACACGGTGGCTGACCTTCAGCCGGACCCATTCCCTCAAGCTAGACTCTGACTCCCCGCCTGACCCTTTTCTTTGTCTCAGCCCCCCAGTGATCCCGCCTCAGTGCCAGAAGATTGGGCCTGCCATTCCCCCTGGCCCTAACCCTAACCCTAGTTTGCATTTTCATGCTTCCAACCAAAACCTCCTGGCCCCGAAGCCCCACAGATTAAGGACACCTGAGTGACACCTCAGGACTGCACCCACCATGTGGAAGGAAGCCATGCCATTGTAGCTTTTCAGTACCCTCAGACAAGGAGAAACCTGCATGTCACCCTGAGGCTACCCCCAGCTTCTACAGCCCCTGGACACAAACCCAGGCTCTGTCATGCTGCCTGATACCCGCCCCCAAGTCAGCCCAGCTGACTATAGTGCCTACCTCCTCATCAGAACATCAGGCCTGCCATGCCCCAGGGCCCTAAACAGAGCCCTACGTGTGGTGTATAGGTTTCCATGCCCAGAGGCCTGGCCCTTCTGCCCACCAGATTGGGGACCCTTGAGACTCAACCCCAGGACTCCACCAGCTGCCCAGAGAAAAACGTGTCCCTTTGGAGTTGTCCAGAACCCTCAAAGCAGGAGAATCCTGCATGTCGCCCGAGGCACCCTCAGCTTCTGCGGCACCCCTGGACACAAACCCAGAGTCTGACATGTCACCTGATGCCCACCTTCAACTCAGCCCACCATGGAGCCTGCCTCAACACTGGCAGATCAGATTTGCCATACCCCTAGGACCTAAACCTAACACTAAGTTGCATTTTCAGGCATCCTTCCCCAGGGGTCTGTCCCCCAAGACCTCTAGATTGGGAGCCCTGGAGCTAAACTGTAGGAGTCTGCTTGCCACCCAGCAGGAAACCAGTCTGTTTGGAACTGTGCAGAACCCTCAGAGCTGGAGAAGCCTGCATGCCCACATGAGAACTCCCCCACATTGTGCAGCTCCCTAGTTACAAACCCAGAGCCTGATGTACGGCCTGACCCCCATCATCGATTCAGCCTCTCGGGGAACTCACCTCAGCAGCAGCAGTTCTGGCCTGCCATTCTAATAGCTTGTCTCTCCTCGGCAAACCCATCAGCTCTAGGCATAGCTAGAATTCCCCTGTCTGCTTCAAAGCTCAGGGATCCCCCATCCTTCTTCTTAATTTACACTCGTCCAGGCATTCATGAGAAAGGGGAAGGCTACCTCCTGAATGCTTAACACCTCCTTACCTCTTCTGCCATATTTGTTTCCACTTACCTTTGTACCTGGGCAGACTGGATGGAACATATCAATGGATCATGGATATGCTCTGACATCTGAATCTTCCTGCAAGCTTTCTGAGGGCTCCTTATGCAAACAGAAACTAGTGTATTGTACCATACCATGTTTGGAAATGATCATTAATAAAACATGACAGCAATAACCCCTCCATTTTTACCCCACTCCTCATGAAGTAGAACATGGTCTTCTTTCCTTCCTTCACTTCCATTCCAATTCGTTTCCATGCACTGTTCATTCTTTTGCTTCATGGGTAGGATTTTGTGATTTCTCACCTGCATAGAACACCCAGAGCTCATTGCAACAAGTACTCTCCCTAATAGCCGTCACCCATTTAACCCTTCCTGCCAACACCCCTGCCCTCTAACAACCCTCAGTTTGTGCCCTAAGGCTGACACTGCTCCCTCATTGTCTTATCTTTCTCCCCTCACTATGTTCATCTGTTTTCTTTCGGAAATTCCATAGGAGTCAAATCATAGGCCATTGGTCTTTTCTTACTGGTTTTGCTTACTTTAATCCACGCTAGATCCCTCCACATTCTTGCTGATGGCAAGATTTCATTATTTTTGAGGCTGGGTCCTATGTTATTGGATAGGTAGATAGATAGATAGATAGATAGATAGATAGATAGATAGATAGATCAATCTCTCACAACTTCTTTCTCCATTCATCAGAAAATGGACAGAGGGACTCCCTCCTTTGTTTTGCTATTGTTGATAATACTGCTATAAACATCATGGTGCTTGTACCCCATTGAATGTGCACTTTTGTGTTTTTGGATAAATACTTATGAGTACAATTTCTGGGTCCTAGTGTTGTTCAGATTTTAGCTTTTGGAGAAAACTCCATATTCTTTTCTAAAGAGGTTGCAAAAATCTGCATGCCCCCTGACAGTGCGTGAGGGTTCTGCTTTAAGCAGAACGTTACCTTCCTGCAATTCCCTAGGAGGGAATGGAAAACCTGTGGGATAACCTGACTCACCAAGTTTCAGGCAAGCAGCCCCAGATATTCACCCCAGGGTTCCTGATGCCAAGCCATTTGAAGCCACCAGGATGCCTCTATCTGGGGGAATTCCCAAAGATTCTCCTTCTGACTTCACCACCCATGAACTGCAGAGAAAATACAGCTGTCCAAGTATCTATTTAGTAAAACTAGAAGGTCAGGTTTCCCTTTTAAATCATCGAAGCCTCCTTGCAATAATTTTGAATGTGCCTTCTGTCCTCACTGGAACTCTTTGGATGGAAAGATGAATCCATTAGTTTACATCACCTTTGACAAAGGAAAATACATCATCCAAGTCACTATCTGACCTCAAACAGCTACATAACTCTAGATGCCTCCCATTCCCCTACCGCGTAGGCCCAATGGAATAAACACTGTTAGATGAAGGAACACATTCTATGTTCAAAAAACACACCAAGTCAATCTCATCTGATTCATGAAGTGGCATGAGTCTCCTAATCCAGCTCACAACGCCTCACAGGTCTTAAGCCACAATGGCACTGTCCCTCCAGATTGGGGGCCCCTGAGACAGACCACAGTACTAGACTTGCCACCCAGGATGAGACTGTGACTTTTGGATATGTGCAAAACCTTCAGAGGAAGAAAAAACTGCATGCCTCCTGAGGTGACCACCGCAATCAGAGCCCGCACAGGCCACAAAACCAGTGCCTGGTGATCACTCTGACCCTCATACTCAATTCTGCCCTCATCAATGTGAGCTCTCAGGGACCTGTGCATGCCCAGCCCATGGTCACAGAACCCTCCAGTCCCAGCCCATGCAGAACCCTCCCGCATTGTCAGGGCTGCTACGTGAACCTAGCGACAAAGCAATCCAGACGTTAGGAGCACACGTGACCAAAATCACTCCACAATGCCAGCCAATTCCCACAAAAATTCTGCCCAAATCAATATCGATTTGGGCAGAAATCTCATGTGAATTGTCCAGAAACCTCCTTTGAACTTGCATCCAGAGGTGGGAGCCCTCAGAGAAGCTGCCTGGATCTGGACCATTTTCCTGAGGGTTCACAGCCCAAACCATGCCAGAAAGAGCTCTAAACTCCAGAGGCACTCCTGCTCGGAATTGCCCAAGAATGCTGGCAATCCTGGCCTCTACTCAGTCCCCTGGGAGGCCAGACTCAGCACTGGCAGAATGGGTGTGCCATGCCCCTAGGACTTAAACCTAGCCCTAGGTTGGGTGTTCAGGCTTACATTCCCAGAGACCTGGTATCCAAGCCCTCCAGATTGGGAACCCTAGAGCTGCACCCCAGGACTCCTCTGCCACAAAGCAGGAGTTTTGAGCTGCAGAAAACCCTCAGATGGGGAGAAACCTTCATACCCTCCTGAGGTCACCCCCACCTTCAGCACCCAAATGAACCACAAACATGAAGCCTCATTCTCAGCCCGAGACCCTCCTGCAACTCTACCTCTGGAAATCTCCCATCAGCTGGGACCCACAGGGGAGACGTGTGGGATCAGTCCAAGTTCCTGGATGGTCATAATGAGCATCTAGGAAGAAAGCACTCTAAACAATGGGTGTGAGTGCATCCCAAATTGCCTCCCAATGCCGGCCAATTCTCATGAACTTCTCACTCAAGATAATTAGCCAGAAAACCCCCAATGAAATGGCTTTTGGCAGCACGGACATGCAGGGCGGCCAACTGGGCCTGGCCCATGATCTCAAGTGGTCACGGTCCAAACCCCATGAGAAAGCAGTTTAAAATCCTGGTACATACATGGCCATACCCTCACTCTACTCATAACCCTGGAGAGCCACTCCCAGCGATTTCAGATCAGGCCTGCCATGCCCCAGACCCTAAACCTAACACTAGGTTGGGTTTTCAGGCTTCCATCTACAGATTGAGGACTCCAGAGCCACACCCCAGGAATCCACCTGCTACCCAGATAGAAACTGTGCCATTAGAGCTGTGCCCAACCCTCAGAGCAGAAGAAATCTACATGCCTCCCTGAGGCCACGCCCACTTTCGCTGGCACCCATGGTCACCAACCCAGAGACTGAAGCCCTGCATGATGCCTTCCCTCAACTCAGCCCACCAGAGAGCCCGCCTCAGCACCAGTGGATATGGCTTGCCATGCCCTTAAGCCCTAACCCTAACATAGTTTGGGTTTTCAGGATTCCACCCTAAAGTCCTGGCTCCAAAGCCCCCCAGATTAAGAACCCCGATTAACACCCCAGAATTCAGTCCACAATGTGGTTGCAAACCAGATGATTTGGAGCTGTGCCAAACTCTCTGAGTGGGAGAAACCTGCACTCCCTCGTAAAGCCAGCACCACCTTCGGTGACCCCCCGGCCACAAAAACGGACTCTGATGCAATGACTGACAAATCCTCAACTCGGCCCTGAGCAGAGCATGCCTCAGAAATGGCAGATCAGGCCTGCCATGCCCCGAGTCCCTAAGCCTAAACCTAGGTGAGGTGCACAGGTTATCATGCTCAGAGACCTGGACCACAACCCAGACAGACGGGGGACCCCTGAGACTCACACCAGAATTATGCCTCCCACTGAGGGCACAACTCTGCTGCTTGTAGCTGCACAGAACCCTCAGAATGGGAGATACCTCTATGACCCCATGAGGCCACCCCAGGTTCTGTGGAACCCCTTGACACAAACCTGGAATCTGATGCACCTCCAGACATGCGCCCTCAACTCAGCCCACCAGAGAACCTGCCATGGTCCTAGGCCCTATCCCTAATCCTAGTTTGGGTTTTCTGGCTTCCATCCCAAAAGACCTGGCCCCCAAACCAGCCTCATTAAGGACCCCTGAGTGTTATCCCAGAATTCAGCCTCCCATGTTGTAGGAAGATGTGCCATATGAAGCTTCACAGAACCCTCAGAGAGGGAGAAACCCGCGTACCCCACTAAAGTGACCCCCCACACACACCATCTGCAGCACCCCAGGCCACAAACCTGGATTCTGAGGCACCGCCTGACATATGCCCTCAACTCACCCCACGGGGATCGTGTCTCAGTGCTGACAGATCAGGCCTGCCATGTCCCTAGGTCCTAATCCTAATCCTAGGTGGGGTGTACAGGCTTCTGCACCCAGAGGCCTGGTCCTTAAGTCCAGATTAAGGATGCCTGATACTCATGCTGGGACTCTGTTTGCCACGCAGGGCACAGCTGTGCTGTTTGGAGCTGTGCTGAACCCTCAGAGCTGGAGAAACTTCCATGGACCCCTGAAGTCACTCCCAGGTTATGTGAATGCCTGGACACAAACCCAGAGTGTAACGTACTGTCTGACACACAAATTCAACTAAGCGCACCAGGGCACCTGCCTCAGCACTGGCATATCAGGTCTGCCATGCCCCTAGGCCTTAACCCTATCCCTAATTTGGGTTTTCAGACTTCCATCCCAAGAGGCCTGACCCCAAGCCCCCAAGATTAAAGACCCCTGGTGACACCCCAGGACTCTGCCCACCATGCAGGAGGAAACCATGCTGTTTGGAGCTGTGCCAAATCCTCAGAGCGGGAGAAACCTGCATGCCCCACCTGAGGCAATCCCCACCTTCTTTTTTTTTTTTTTTTTTTTACAGTCTACAGATCCATCTTATTTTTTTTAATAATCATTCTTTTTTTTATTAATTTTTATTTTTTATAAACATATATTTTTATCCCCAGGGGTACAGGTCTGTGAATCACCAGGTTTACACACTTCACAGCACTCACCAAAGCACATACCATCCCCAATGACCATAATCCCACCCGCTTCTCCCAAACCCCCTCCCCCCAGCAACCCTCAGTTTGTTTTGTGAGATTAAGAGTCACTTATGGTTTGTCTCTCTCCCAATCCCATCTTGTTTCATTTATTCTTCTCCTACCCACATAAGCCCCAATGTTGCATCACCACTTCCTCATATCAGGGAGATCACATGATAGTTGTCTTTCTCTGCTTGACTTATTTCACTAAGCACGATACGCTCTAGTTCCATCCATGTTGTCGCAAATGGCAAGATTTCATTTCTTTTGATGGCTGCATAGTATTCCATTGTGTATATATACCACATCTTCTTGATCCATTCATCTGTTGATGGACATCTAGGTTCTTTCCATAGTTTGGCTCTTGTGGACATTGCTGCTATAAACATTCGGGTGCATGTGCCCCTTTGGATCACTACGTTTATATCTTTAGGGTAAATACCCAATAGTGCAATTGCTGGGTCATAGGGCAGTTCTATTTTCAACATTTTGAGGAACCTCCATGCTGTTTTCCAGAGTGGCTGCACCAGCTTGCATTCCCACCAACAGTGTAGGAGGGTTCCCTTTTCTCCGCATCCTCGCCAGCATCTGTCATTTCCTGACTTGTTTATTTTAGCCATTCTGACTGGTGTGAGGTGATATCGCATTGTGGTTTTGATTTGTATTTCCCTGATGCCGAGTGATATGGAGCACTTTTTCATGTGTCTCTTGGCCATCTGGATGTTTTCTTTGCAGAAATGTCTGCTCATGTCCTCTGCCCATTTCTTGATGGGATTATTTGTTCTCTGGGTGTTGAGTTTGCTAAGTTCTTTATAGATTCTGGACACTAGTCCTTTATCTGATATGTCGTTTGCGAATATCTTCTCCCATTCTGTCAGTTGTCTTTTGATTTTGTTAACTGTTTCCTTTGCTGTGCAAAACTTTTGATTTTGATGAAGTCCCAATAGTTCATTTTTTTCCCTTGCTTCCCTTGCATTTTGCGTTGTTCCAAGGAAGATGTTGCTGCGGCAGAGTTCGAAGAGGTTGCTGCCTGTGTTCTCCTCAAGGATTTTGATGGAATCCTTTCACACATTGAGGTCCTTCATCCATTTTGAGTCTATTTTTGTGTGTGGTGAAAGGAAATGGTCCAATTTCATTTTTCTGCATGTGGCTGTCCAATTTTCCCAGCAACATTTATTGAAGAAGCTGTCTTTTTTCCATTGGACATTCTTTCGTGCTTTGTCGAAGATTAGTTGACTGTAGAGTTGAGGGTCTATTTCTGGGCTCTCTATTCTGTTCCATTGATCTATGTGTCTGTTTTTTGTGCCAGTACCATCCTGTCCTGATGATGACAGCATTGTAATAGAGCTTGAAGTCCGGAATTGTGATGCCACCAACGTTGGCTTTCTTTTTCAATATCCCTTTGGCTATTTGAGGTCTTTTCTGGTTCCATATAAATTTTAGGATTATTTGTTCCATTTCTTTGAAAAAGATGGATGGTACTTTGATAGGAATTGCGTTAAATGTGTAGATTGCTTAAGGTAGCATAGACATTTTCACAATATTTATTCTTCCAATCCTGGAGCATGGAACATTTTTCCATTTCTTTGTGTGTTCCTCAATTTCTTCCATGAGTACTTTATAGTTTTCTGAGTATAGATTCTGTGTCTCTTTGGTTAGGTTTATTCCTAGGTATCTTATGGTTTTGGATGCAATTGTAAATGGGATTGACTCCTTAATTTCTCTTTCTTCTGTCTTGCTGTTGGTGTAGAGAAAATACAACGGTTCAAAATCTCTGGGACACAACAAAGGCAGTCCTGAGAGGAAAATATATAGCGGTACAAGCCTTTCTCAAGAAACAAGAAAGGTCTCAGGTACACAAGCTAACCCTACACATAAAGGAGCTAGAGAAAGAACAAGAAAGAAACCCTAAGCCCAGCAGGAGAAGAGAAATCATAAAGATCAGAGCAGAAATCAATGAAATAGAAACCAAAAAAACAATAGAACAAATCAACGAAACTAGGAGCTGGTTCTTTGAAAGAATTAATAAAATTGATAAACCCCTGGCCCGACTTATCAAAAAGAAAAGAGGAAGGACCCAAATAAATAAAATCATGAATGAAAGAGGAGAGATTACAACTAACACCAAAGAAATACAAACTATTGTAAGAACATACTATGAGCAACTCTACGGCAATAAATTTGACAATCTGGAAGAAATAGATGCATTCCTAGAAACATATAAACTACCACAACTGAGCCAGGAAGAAATAGAAAGCCTGAACAGACCCATAACCAGTAAGGAGATTGAAACCGTCATTAAAAAATCTCCAAACAAACAAAAGCCCAGGGCCAGACGGCTTCCCGGGGGAATTCTACCAAACATTTAAAGAAGAACTAATTCCTATTCTCCTGAAACTGTTCCAAAAAATAGAAATGGAAGGAAAACTTCCAAACTCATTTTACGAGGCCAGCATCACCTTGATCCCAAAACCAGACAAGGATCCCAACAAAAAAGAGAGCTATAGACCAATATCCTTGATGAACACAGATGCGAAAATACTCAACAAAATACTAGCCAATAGGATTCAACAGTCCATTAAAAGGATTATTCACCACGACCAAGTGGGATTTATTCCAGGGCTGCAAGGTTGGTTCAACATCCGCAAATCAGTCAATGTGATACAACACATCAATAAAAGAAAGAACAAGAACCATATGATACTCTCAATAGATGCTGAAAAAGCATTTGACAAAATACAGCATCCCTTCCTGATCAAAACTCTTCAAAGTGTAGGGATAGAGGGCACATACCTCAATATCATCAAAGCCATCTATGAAAAACCCACCGCAAATATCATTCTCAATGGAGAAAAACGGAAAGCTTTTCCGCTAAGGTCAGGAACATGGCAGGGATGTCCATTATCACCACTGCTATTCAACATAGTACTAGAAGTCCTAGCCTCAGCAATCAGACAACAAAAGGAAATTAAAGGCATCCAAATCGGCAAAGGAGAAGTCAAATTATCACTCTTCACAGATGATATGATACTATATGTGGAAAACCCAAAAGACTCCACTCCAAAACTGCTAGAACTTATACAGGAATTCAGTAAAGTGTCAGGATATAAAATCAATGCACAGAAAGCAGTTGCATTTCTCTACAACCCCCACCTTCTGCACACCATTGGCAACAAATGCCGGGGCTGACACTCAGCCTGTCACCCAGGAGGAAACCGTGCCAATTGAAGCTGAGTAGAACCCTCAGAGTGGGAGAAACTGCATGTCCCCCTGAGCACACCCTTCTCTGCTGTGGTCAGTGGTCCCCTGACCACAAACCTGGACCCTGTCATGCCACCAGACCCCTGACCTCAATTCAGCCCCCTGGGATCCCTCCTCACTGCCAGAAAATTAGGTCTTCCATGCTCCTGGCACTAAAATTAACGCTAGGTTGGGTTTTCAGACTTCCTCCCCAGAGGCTGGACCCCCATTTCCTCCATAATTGGACCCCTTATCCCCAAACCAGGACTCCATCTGAAACCCAGGAGGAAACTGTTCTGTTTGGAGCTGCACAGAACCCTCAGAATGGGAGAAACCTGAACAGCCCATGAAGCAACGTCCACCATCGGCCATCCCTCAGGCACAAACCCAGAGTGTAATGCACCACTTGACCATGACCCTCAACTCATTGCCCTAGGCATCCTGCCTCAGCACCAGCATATCAGGCCAGCCATGCCCCTGTGCTCTATCCCTAGCCCTAGGCTATCCTTTCAGTCTTCTGTCCTCTGAGGATTCACACCAAAGCCCCACTGTTGGGTTACATCTGAACTATACCAGAATATTTCGTGTCCCCGTGAGACTATCCCACTCTCAGCAACCCCCTATTCACTACCTGGATCCTAACACTCACACTTACCCACATCCTCAACTCTGCTCCCCAGGTGCTCCTCTCAGGTTGGCAGATTGAGCCTGACATGTCCTGAGCATTCCATTCCTAGGGGCCTGGTCCCCTGCCCCAAGCACTGGGGTCACCTTAGCCATACAACAGGACTCAGCCTAACACACAGGAGGAAAGTGTGCCATGTAGACCTCTAGAAATATTCAAAGCAAGAGAAAATGCCCATCTGAGCCCATCCCAGCATACCACCACTTTCAGTGGCCTCTAGGCTACAAACCCTGTGCCTGACCTGAACGGGAACACTCATCTTTCATTTCTTAATTCCACACACACTGCCAGCTCTTTGGCCCTGCAATGCCCCTTGACCCTAACTCTATCCCTATGTTGGGCTCTCAGGTAACTGTCCCTTAAGGGAGGGCTCCAAAGCCCCAGGATTTGGGGATGGCTGAGCAATACCAGAGGACTCAGCCTCCCACCCAGAAGGAAATCTTTCCATAATGGACTCCAATAAGTATAGAGGTCAGTAGAAATATGATGGCCCATCTCTTTCCATCCCACTGAACTCCCACTTTCAATGGCTCATGGATTGAAACCCTGAGCCGCACACTCACCTTAACCCATGCCCTCAACTCAGCCCTCCAGGACACTCACCACATGGTTGGCAGTTCGGACATTCCATGCTCCTATGTCCTAACCATAACCCTATTTGGAGTTCTGAGAGCACCATCTGTAGAGGCCTGGCTCCCAAGCACCGGGTATTGGGAACACTTGAACAACACCAGAGGATCAGCCTGCCACACAAAAGGAAATTCCCTTTTTTACTCCAGACTGGATTCAGAGCATGAGAAATCTGAATGCAAACCTGAGACAATGTCAGTGAACCTACACTTTCATGCACACTCTGAACACAATCCCTGAGCTTCATATACACCCTAAAACTCCATTTTAACTCAGACCTTGTGAAGATCTCCACAGTTCTGGATGATTGTATCTTCCAGGCTTCAGGGCCTTAACCCAATGTAAGGTCTAGATATGGGTGAAAATATGAACAGACATTTCTCCAATGACAACACACATGTGACCAACAGATATATGCATAAATGTTCCACATCACATGGCTTCTGGGAAACGCAAATCTAAACCACATTAAGGTGTCCTATCACACAAGGAAGAACGTCTAAAATTAACAAGACATGAAACCACAAGTGTTGGTGATGATACAGAAAATGGGGAAGCTTCCTACACTCCTGGTGGGAATGCATACTGTTACATCCGCTCTGGAAAAAAACAGTACAGGGTTTCTTCAAGAAGTTAAAAGTAAAGTTACCCTAAAACACAGCAATTGCACCACAGGGCTTTTACTACAAAAATAGAGATGTAATGAAAAGAACTGACACCTGCACCCCAGTGTTCATTGCAACAATATCCACTATACCTAAACTATGGAAAGAACCCAGATACCTATGGACAGAGGAATGGATAAAGAAGATGTGGTTCATATATTCAATGGAATATTACTCAGCCATCAGAAAGGATGATTATTTATCATCACATCAACCTGGATGGGTGTGGAAGATATTATGCTGAGTAAAATATGGCAATGAAAAGAAGCACAACTATCATATGGTTTCACTCATATGTCAAATATCAGAAATAGGGCCAGAGAACCATAGAAAAAGGAAAGGGAAACAGAATGAGAAGTCATCAGAGATGGGAAAAAAAACATAATAGTAACTAACTGTAGTAACAAACTGAGGGTTGCTGGATGGGGGCAGGGGGGGCTACCTGGGTGATGGGCACTAAGGAGGGCACATGATGCAATGAGCACTTGGTGTTATACACATCTGATATATTATTTAACACTACATCTGAAACTAATGATGTATGATAAGTTGGCTAATTGAATTTAAATTTTTTTTAAAAAATGAAAGAACTCAAAGAAACTACCTTAAAAATTTCTATGGTATCACAAAAGATACTGAAGAACCAACACAATATTATGATGGAAAACAAAGCTTGAGGCGTCACAATTCCATATTTCAAATTATAGTACAAAGCTTCAGTCATCCTAACAGTATGGGACTGGTGCAGAAATATACACAGTGACCAAGGGAACAGAATAGAAGCTCAGACATAAACCCACAATCACGTGCCCAATTAGTCTTCTGCAAAACAGGCAAAAGTATTAAAAGGGAAAAGAACAGGCTCTACAACAAATGGTTTTGGGAAAACTGGACAGCTATGCACAAAAGAATGAAATTAGGCTGCTTTATTACATCAGATGGACAAATTAACTCAAAACAGTTTCAAGACCTCAATGTGTGACCTGAAATCATAAAAATCCTACAAGAGGGCACAGAATGTAACTTCTCTGCCAATAACCATACATTTTCTAGACATGCCTCCTAAGGCAAAGGAAACAAAAGCAAAAATAAACTCCTGGAACTACATCAATATGAAAGCTTACCAAACAGCAGAAGAACAATGAAAATGTAATAAATAGAAGACAACCTACTTAATGGGAGAAGATGTTTGCGAATACCATATGCAATAATGGGGTAGTGTCCAAAATATGTAGAACTGATACAATGCAACACCCAAAAAAACAAATAATCCAGTTAAAAAAATAGAAGACATGAATAGACATTTCTCCAAAGAAGAAATACAGATGTCAACAGTCACATGAAAATATGTACACCATCACCCATCAACAGGAAAATCCAAATGAAAAGTTCCATGAAATACAACCTCACACTATCAGAATGGTTAACAGCACCAGCACAAGAAAACAGATGTTGGGAAGATGTGGATAAAAGGGAACCCTCTTACACTGTTTGTGGGAATGCAAGCTGCTGCAGCCACTTTAGAAAACAGTATGACTTTTCCTCAAAACGTTAAATATAAAACTTCATTGTGATCCAGCAATCACACTACCGGATGTTTACCTGAAGAATATGAGAACAATAACTCAAAAGGATACATGAGCCCTTATATTTCCTGCAACATTATTTACAATATTACAATATGGAAGCAATCCAAGTATTACTTGATAATTTGATTAATGAGATGATATGTGTAACACACACACACATACACACACACACACACACACACACACACACAAACACACAGTGGGAAGTTACTCAGCCATAAAAAGAATGAGATCTTGCCATTTGCAGACACATGGATGGAGCTAGAGAGTACTGTCCTAAGTGAAACCCATCAGTTGGAGCAAGACAAATGCCTTTCAATGTCACTCTTACATGGAATTTAAGAAACTAACATACATAAATAAAGGAGAAAGAAGATACAAAGCAAAATACCAACTCTGTGGTTACCAGAGTGGATGTGAATGGAGGGATGAGTGAAATGGATGACGGGGACTAAGAGTACACTTTTCTTGATATCCGTTGAGTAATACATAGAATCACCGAATCACTACATTGTATACCTGAAACTAATATACCACTGTATGTTAACTCTACCTGAATTAAAATAAACAATAAAAAAGTTTTTTTTTCTTTCAGTAAACAATTTGGAAAACCTTTTGCTATGCAATGTTCATAAGACTTACTTGTGAGAGTATTTACTGTACAATAATTATTCACTCTATGCTTGGAATTCAAATTTCACTGAATTCTTATACTTTTCCTGTTAATGGTAGCCCACAGGAGCCACGGTCCCTTTCCATCCAGGGTCAGCACCTATGCTTTCAAGAGTGTAAGTAGAGACGGATGTCACTTCACTGCCCAGAAAGCTATTATTGTTTCTGTTTTCGTGTGAGATTGTCATAGAGTATGGGACAGCTTCCAGAGCAGGTTTTTATGCACCCTGGATCTCTAATTCAGTGGTCATTACCTGGTTCTGTTGGCTGATAAGTTCCTGTTGATGGGCTTGCTTCCAAGCACATACCTGGAAGACAAATGTGGGTAGGCTGCGTGTGGGACAGGAGGAAGACCAAGTACAGTCAAGGGTTGGATCCCTCCCCTGATCAAGGAATGGCCATGGGAGTGTGTATGGGAGGCAGAAGCGCCAGGAAACCACTAAGGTACCAGCTGAAAGCAGGGAGCCTGGGTCATGGGATCTTGAGATATAGGGCTTGAAGTCTATTCTGAGCTACCTCTGTGTGGGAAGGGAAGAAGGGAAAAGAAGGAGAAATTGTCTGCACCTGGCCCATGCCAGCTTCCCACCACTACTAATATACATCAGTCTACGCAGCTGACCCAGCCTGGACTCAAGATGGGCTGTCTTGAGTCCCTCAACCCTCAGTGGGACAGATGGCTCCAGGGATCAGGGAAATGCTGAGGGAGATGGGAAGGAAGGCTGCCACTCCCAGGTCATCCCCTCCTTGAGCAGGCAGACCTCCAGGACTGCTAAAAACCCATTGGCAGTTTTGAAAGACATGCCATGGATTTTATATTTCTCAAACTAAGGCATTGAGAAATATAAAACGATATTCGTTTTTATGTTCAGAGCTCTCAGCTCATGAAGTGAGAAGACCTTCCCTGAGGAAGACTGAGGGGAGGGGAGGTCAGGCTGAAAAGAGAGATGTGGCTTTCTTGACTGGGGACCTGCAACCCCCTTCCAGCGCAAGGTATCGTCCTCACCTCACAGAGGATCCATGGAATTGTCCCATCAAGGGACTGACTGAGCTGCCTCTTTGAGAAAGGCAGGTTACACATGGCAGAGGAGAGGCCAGATGGAGGGGAGGCAAATGGCCCCTGGATGGCCATGGGGCAAAAGCAGAGGCTCAAATGTCCATAAAGATGATGAAAAAATAGGAGGCAGCAGCATCAGAGCTGGCACAGTGCTCACAGCTATAGTGCCTGGATGCCTCTCTGTGCCCGGTATGGTTTGACTTCAGTGTGCTCCAAACTATCCTTGACCAAACCCTAGGAAGTGGTAAACCACCACTACCGACCTCCTTTTCCCCATGCTGCTGCTAAGAAATCATGGTCACAGACCCTGTCTATTTTTATGGAAATGGAGTGCTCCCCGGGCACACTGCCCCTCTGGTGGTGTCCAGTGCAACCCTTGTGCTTGACCAGAATACTGGCTGTCTACCTGTATCCACACAACTCAAAAGACAGGAGGTGTACCCTGAGTTTCCACCCAGGACCTTATGAGACAGATTAACAGACCCCACTACCCCACCCACCACCAACACCCACGTGTGTCACTAAGGACCCTTCGGCTATTGTTCATATGACCTCACCGCATGATGGTGTTTTCTTCACTTTCACTTCATGTTCTTTTTTTTCCCGTACAATACCATAACATCCTGCTGCTTGACCTGAGGCCATGGCATGAACCCACATGTCCACCTTTCCCCTGTTAGAGCAATTCTATCATACCCTGCCACCTCATATAAACCCATTCCATAATTGGGGCGCCTGGTGTGCCTCCAATGGTTTAAACCTCTGCCTTCAAGCTCAGGTCATGCAGCTTCATGAGCCTGGGATGAGGCCCCTCATTGGGGATCTCTGCGCAGCAGGGGGCCTGGCTTCCCCTTCTTTTTTCCCCCCCCCCCCCCCCCCCCCCCTCCCCCTCTCTACCCTGCCGACTCTGCCTTACTTGATCTCCCTCTCTGTCAAAAAAATGGATGAAAGCTTAACAACCCAAAAGCAAAGTAAATGTTTCGAATGAAGTGGCAAAATCCATCCATGAATATGGGTGGTAAACAGTGGTACACTGCCTTCAATGGTAGGCAGTACTTCTAAGAATGGTTGACCACTCCCCATCAGCTGGCCAAACCTTCTGTAAGTTTTTTATAGGCTAGTATAAACAGACCCAGGCAAAGTGGGTAAAAGGCAGATTTGTTAAATGCACTCTCCCTGCGAAGTTTACAATTGGCTCAAAGAGAATGGGGTAACCAGGTAATTTTGCTCTGGTAGGAAGTTGCCACCCTCAGAGCGGTTTCCTTTGACCCTGGAAAGGGAGATGGGTACGAGTCACATCTGGGAAGGAGTTGGTCGGGGGTCTTTTAAATCTGTTTCCTGCATAAGTATCAGATTACGCTAGGGAGAAGTGACCTGCGGATACCCTCCTGGTTGGAGATAGTCTAGAAGGTAGAGGTCGTGTGTAAGGGAAAGAGGGGGGCTGGACGACGTCGGCACCCAGCGCAGTCCATTCCTTCCAATTGTTCCCTCCTGCACTCCAGGAGCCTCTGAGAGGCCGTTGGTCATTCTATTATTCCTCATGCACTCCCGGAGCCCGGCAACCCAACATTCCATTCCGAACCTTTTTGGTGGTATTTGGGGTGCTGCGACTCATATCTGGCTACCTCCTGGCTGGTAAAGGGGCGTCATCACTAGGGTCTTTGTATGTGGAATGGTCCGGTATATGGAGCCAGGAGGAGTGGGTTGACAGTGACCCCTGGAAACTGCACAGTATGCTTTCCTGAATGAAGCAAAGAACACAGGGGGTGATAAGTCCTAATAGGCATGAATAGAATTATGGGATTTAGGATTGGAAGGAGCCAGGTCGTTAAGGGGA
>NW_025421454.1:0-117202 GCF_011764305.1 Mustela putorius furo
TGGAGGACTCTCCTGCACAATCCTGACAGCCTATCGCCACCATCCATGAGGGACACAGGGCACAATGATAAAATGGGTGGATGCCTCTGGGGATGTTACCACCACACCTGTGCCTGGGGCCAGAGAAAGGAACATGGAGGACCCACCTGCATGATCCTGACCAGGACATTACCATCATCTCCTAGGGACGCAGGGAACAATGCTGAAGTTGGGGGGTGCCTCTGAGGTTGGTGCCTGCCACACTTTGTGCCTGAAACAGGGGGACCCTGCTGAACTGGAGGTGCTGCTCAAGGTCCATTACCTGCACTGTGTCAGAAACCGGGGTGCAACTCAATGACGTGGGGACTGTGTGCCATCCTTACATCCACTTTTCCTGGAGAACACTGGGAAACCTGAAATGTCCACAACTCACCCCACAAAACCTGGAGTGAGTGGGCACCCTAGAGTTCAGGGATCTTGGGGATACTGCCAATTAATGGATATAGGGCAGAAGAGACTTTCAAGGGAAAAAGGAGAACTCATTTGAGCTCCCAGGATTAGCTCATTCCATGCCCCCTTCCCATATCCCAACCTCCCACGTGGGGCTTAACCTACCCCCCAGGTCCCTACCCTGGTCCACAGTGTCTATTCACCCACGAGGGTACCCCCACAGGTCAATCTCGCCTTCTCCTACCTCACTGCTGCATCCTGGGCAGCTGGGGGCCTACCCACAGAAAGGTAGCCTCACCCCCACAGGATGACTGGTAAGGGAGGGTGGTGCCCCAAGCCCATTGGTTGCTGTGACTGCCTGAATCCAGCCACTGGAACTTATACTGGTGCCTTCCTGTATATGCAGGTGGTCCTAGAGTCCCATCCCACCTGTACAGCTGACTGGGACACACAGGCATGGGAGGAGTTTGGAGCAGGGCCCCCTCACACAGGGCCCATTCCCCAATCCCTCTAGCTGCAGACCACCCTCAGAGCCTTGCCCCTTCCATTCCTTTCCTGCACCAACACTACCCTAGGAGCTGTGCCTGGCTCCTGAACAGGTCAGCTGTTCTCAGACCTTCTGAGGCTTGGGCTTCAGGAAATGCAATGGTTTCCAACATTTCCAAGACAATTTTAAGACCCAAATAGTAATGCTCCACGTGGGAAGAACTCTCACCCCTAGAGTGGGCAGTACTTCTTAGACCTTCAACGCACCCTCTAGGATGAGCCATTTGTGCTGCAATATATATACATGTGCTTCCTTCTGCAGGGAAGCCCAGGATGAATGAGAACAAACCGCCCTTCTGTGCTGTTGGAGTTGTAAACCAGGAATACTCTTCACTTAAAAAATAAAACATATTGCTATTATTGACACTAAATGACAAACCCTTTTAAACACATTTAGAGAGAAAGGAAGAGAGTTTTATTCAAACCCAAGTCAAGACAGCTGCCTGGGAGACACAATCTTCACAAAAAAAAAGGGAGAGCCCATGGCACCTGGGTGGCTCAGCCTTTAGGTGTCTGCCTTCAGCTCAGGTCATGATCCCAGGGTCCTGGAATCAAGCCCTGCATTGAGCTCCACATCAGGCTCCCTGCTCAGTGGTAACCTGATTCTCCCTCTCCCTTGGCTTGTGTGCACTCTCTCTCTCTCTCTCTCTTCTTAAATAAATAAATAAAATCTTAAAGAAAAGGAGGACTCCAGGGAAGGGGCATTTGGGGAAAATTTCTATATTCTGTTTTGTTTGTACACATCATCATGAGGAAGAACATTCCAGAACTTTTTCATATGTTTTCAGTTTTTGTGCAAATCAGTATGACTTTAATCTTATGGGAGCAGGAGAGGTTCTTCTGTTTTTTCTTATCTTTATGTTTGCAATGGCAGTCTTTGGTGATCTTTTTCTTCTCAAAGCAGATGTGAAACATGTGCTTAGGACAGAAATAGGGCCTATGCACTGAGGTTTTTTTCCCCATCATTTTGAGCTTGGTAAAATGTTAAGGGATAGCTTTCCTGGGAGCCCAGGATCTGGCCCCATGGATGGTCAAAGATAAAAATTCCCTTTATCATTCTAAGTACTTCTGAAGGGAAGAACTTGAGACAAAAGCATCTTTAACAATAGTACCAAGAAATCAAAATGATGTCTACAGAAGTTTACCTGTTCCATGGTCAACACAGATAACAGAAATGTTCACAGACGCTGGGCTCCTACCCTTCTCCTGCCCAAATCTCTGAAGCACACAGATAATTTAAAGTCAGAATTTTAAGCTGTCTGGTACCATTCCCTTGTACTATAGAACAAAACAGCATAGCTCATTGTCACAACACTAGTATTAACATGAAGTGTCCCTGAAGTTGGGTACAATGTCTATGTTCTTTCCTTGCAGATTTTGACTAATGTAAGTCATAGTCATACCATATAAACACTATGGTGGTTGGTAATAAATAACCGTAGGTAAAGGAATAGTTCAGCAATGTTACAAGCATTGTCTCCCTTTGTAGAAGAGGGTGAGCTGAGTGTTTTTAAATACTAACTCAGATCTGTCTTATAGAACATTCTGAACATACCAGAGTGTTAATTAATTTTAAAAAGGTAATTTCAGTGACTTTAATATCAGAAAAGTATTATAATGTCTGTATTCTTAAAGATCTTTGAGTATCTTACTGGAGGTCCTCCACTGAGATAATTATCTTAATGATCATGATGGGCAGACGTTTAAAAGCCAGATGGATCTGTTCCAGTTGGCCACGCAAGAAAACCCTGAGACTTGAGATGTTTTCAGATTATGAAGACCACATGGATAGGAGGGAAATAGTACCCTGTATGGAATAACAAGGGATTTTGAATCAGTTTGGGGATGCCATTTAGGTTTCTGACACTAAAATTCACTCTTACTGGAGTCATCTCTAAGCCCCTATCTAACCACCTAGAAAATGTGCCTACTAAAATACCTACATCACAGTTTAGAAGTTTATGAGGGACAATTCCACAAAGAGCCACTGTTATGGCTCTCAAGAGCAGGTGCTCAGGAAGCCATGATTACTATTTGGGTTTTTTTCTTTCTTTTCTTTCTTTTTTCTTTCTTTCTTTCTTTCTTTCTTTTCTTCTTTCTTTCTTTCTTCTTTTTTCAGAAAAAGAAGACATGTTGAAATCATATTTCTAATAGATGACTCAAGATGATTTTCAAATCTTAAGAAGGTCAAGAAGCTGCTATTTATTTCACTCAGAAATCATGTTGTTGGACTGGTGAGAACAATACAATAGCGCCATCATCAATAGGGGGGTGTGAAGCTTCCCATCTCCATAGGACCATGTGGTCCCCACTAGCTCAGGGCCACCAGAAAGGGCATCTGGGGAGGGGGGCACAGGCCAAGGCTGCCAGGTATGGCTGAAGCAGGAAGAACTCTGACTTAAGGCTCAAATCCTGCCTACCTTATTTTATACTGCTCTTCAGAGATAGAGTGTCATTGTGAGCTCTGATGTAAGAATGGTTGAGAATCTCCATTGTGATTCCCTCTCTGACCCTTAGGATCTGTAGTAAAGTCACATTTAATTTTTTTAATTTTACTTTTTGAGTGTTCCAAGATTCATTGTTTATGCACCATACCTAGTGCTCCGTGTAATACATGCCCTCCTTAATACCCACTACCAGGCTCACCCATCCCCCCCACTCCCTTCCCCTCCAAAACCCTAAGTTTATTTCTCAGAGTCCACAGTCTCTCATGGTTCATCTCCCCGTCCGATTTATCCCAATTCACATTTCCTTTCCTTCTCCGAATGTCCTCCGTGATATTCCTTATGTTACACAAGTAAGTGAAACCATATGATAATTGACTTTCTCTGCTTGACTTATTTCACTCAGCTTAATCTCCTCCTGTCCCATCTATGTTAATATAAAAGTTGGGTATTCAGAGGGACAAGATGGCAGGGAAGTAAGAGGAGGCGCCTTTTCAGCCCTTACACCAAACCAAAGTGAGCTGATTACCCACCAAAGAACTCCGATCACCCATGAAATCAGCCTGAGATCAGAATTATACACGTGGGATCTCTACTGGGGCAGAAGGCACCAGTGGACAAGTAAAGCAGAGTGGGAATGGCGACTGATATCGGAAGATAAACAAAAGGGGGAGGGAGCCACCAAAGGTGATTGGTTGGAAAGTAATACCCCAATACGAGCAAGAGTGCCCTGCTTCTGGGGACCAGCATTACCTTGGAGACTGGTTGAAAGCACTCCAAAAGAGCAAGGGATCGTGGGGGGAAATTGTGGGAATCGGGGCAGCTAGGGACAGGGGCTTAAGTCCCAAGTCCCAGGAGAGCCTCCCTGATCACCATGACAGCATGGGACTGGCATAAAAACAGACCCATAAGCCAGTGGAACACAGTAGACAGCTCAGATATGGACCATCAATTCCATGGCCAAATAATCTTCAAGAAAGCAGGAAAAAATATACAGTGGAAAAAAGACAGTCTCTTCAATAAATGTTGCAGGGGAAACTGGGCAGCTCTATTTAGAAGAATGAAAATCGACCAGCCTCTTACACCATACACAAAGATAAACTCATAATGGATATGTGAGACAGGAATCCATCAGAATCCTAGAGGAGAACATAGGCAGCATCTCTTCAATATCAGCCACAGTGACTTCTTTCAAGACATGCCTCCAAACCAAAGGAAAAGAAAAAGCCAAAATAAACTTCGGGAACTCACCAAAATCAAAAGATTCTGCACTGCATAGGAAACAATAAAGAAAGAAACGTGGCAACTCATGGAATAAGATAAGATATTGGCAAATGACAGGACAGACAAAGGTTGATATCAAGGATCTATGAAGAACTCCTCAAACTCAACACAAACAAAACAGATAATCATATCAAAAAATGGGCAGAACACTTGAAAAGACACTTCTTCAATGAAGACATAAAAATGGCTACCAGACACCTGAAAAAATGTCCGCCATCACTAGGTATCAGGGAGATTTAAATGAAAACCACATTAAGATGTCACTTTACACCAGTTGGAATGGCCTAAATTAGCAAGACGGGAAACAACATGTGTTGGAGAGGATGTGGAGAAAGGGGAATCCTCTTACACTGTGGGTGGGAATGCCAGTTGGTGCAGTCTCTTTGGAGAACAGTGTAGAGATTCCTCCAATGGTAAAAGATCCCAGCCTTTGCTTTGAAATCAGGAACATGACAAGGACACCCACTCTCACAACCCTTGTTCAACATAGGCTGTGAAGTTCGGCAACAGCAATCAGACAACAAAGAGAAATAAAAGGTATCCAAGTTGGCAACGAAGAAATCAAACTTTCTCTCCTCAAGCATGACATAATCGTTATGGAAATCCCAAAAGACCCCGCCCCCAATCTATCAGACCTCAAATAGCAATTCAAGAATGTGGCAGGATACAAAATCATGATACAGAAATCAGTGGCTTTCTTCTACATTATCAATGAAAATACAGAAAGGGAAATTAGAGAATCAATGCCATTTACTACAGCACCCCGAACCATAAGATACCTGGGAATAAACCAAACCAAAGAGGTAAAGGATTTATACTCGAGGAACTAGAGAACACTCATGACAGAAATGCAAGAAAACCAATGAGACGGAAAACCATTGATTTCTCATGGATCAGAAGAATAAACATTCTTAAAATGTGTATACTGCTTAGAGCAATTGATCCATTTAATGCCATTGCAATAAAAATTCCACCGATATCTTTGAAAGAGATGGACCAAGCACACGCCTAAAATTTGTGTGGAATAGAAGCGACCCCGTATTGCTAAGAATTGCTGAAAAGAGAAACAAAACGGGAGCACCACGTTGCCTGATTTAAAGGGTTACTATGAAGCTGTGATCACCAAGACAGCATGGGACTGGCATAAAAACAGACCCCTAAACTAGTGGAACACAATAGAGAGCTCAGATATGGACTATCAACTCTATGGACAAATAATCTTCAAGAAAGCAGGAAAAAATATACATTGGAAAAAGGCAGTCTCTTCAATAAATGGTGCAGGGAATTGGGCAGCTCTATGTAGAAGAATGAAACTCGACCATCCTCTTACACTATACACAAAGAGGAAATCATAATGGATAAAAAGATTCCTGTCTCAAGGTGAGACAGGAATCCATCAGAATCCTAGAGGAGAACATAGGCAGTAATCTTTTGATATCAACCACAGCGAATTCTTTCAAGATATGTCTTCAAAGGCAAATGAAACAAAAGCCAAAATAAACTTCGGGGACTTCGTCAAAATCAGATATTTACAAATGACAGTACAGACAACAGGTTGGTATACAGGATCTATGAAAAAACTCCTCAAAATAAAAACACACACAAAACAGATAATTATATCAAAAAAATAGGCAGAAGTTATGAACAGACACTTCTCCAATGAAGACATACAAATGGCTATCAGACACTTGAAAAAAATGTTCATCGTCACTAGGCATCAGTGAGATTTAACTTAAGATCATATTAAGATCACTTTACACACCAGTTAGAATGGCCTAAATTAGCAAGACGAGAAACAATATGTGTTAGAGAGGATGTGGAGAAAGGGGAATCCTCTTATACTGTGGGTGGGAATGCAAGGGGTGCAGCCTCCTTAGAGAACGGTGTGGAGATTCCTCAAGAAATTAAAAATGGAACTTCCCTATAATCCTGCAATTACACTCCTAGGTATTTAACCCAAAGATACAGATGGTGTGAAAAGAAGGGCCATCTAACCCAAATTTATAGCA
Organism: Mustela putorius furo; assembly: GCF_011764305.1. NCBI lineage: Eukaryota > Metazoa > Chordata > Mammalia > Carnivora > Mustelidae > Mustela > Mustela putorius. Next base: position 6,713 of record NW_025421454.1, read on the forward strand.
GAAATGGCCACGCTTGCCAAACTGTGGGAAGAACCAAGATGCCCTTAGAAGAATGGATAAGGAAGATGTGGTCCATATACACTATGAAGTATTATGCTTCCATTCATAAAGGATGAATACCCAACTTTTGCAGCAACCTGGACGGGACTGGAAGAGATTCTGCTGAGTGAAATAAATCCATCAGAGAGAGTCAACTATCATAGGGTTTCACTTATGTGTGGAGTATAACAAATAGCATGGAGGACAAGGGGAGATGGAGAGGAGAAGGGAGTGGAGGGAAATTGGAAGGGGGGAGGGGAACCATGAGAGACTATGGACTCTGAAAAAGAATCTAAGAGGGCATTGAAAGAGCAGGGGGGGTGGGAGGTTGTGGAAATACTTGGTGGGTAATAGAGAGGGGATGGATTGCATGCAGCACTGGGTGTGGTGCTAAAACAATGAATATGGTTAAACTGAAAAGAAATTGGGAAAAAAGTATATGAAATAAGCTAAGCAACCTAGGTGAAATGGATGCATTCCTAGAAAACTGTTAAATCCCCAAATTGAACAAGGAAGAAATGTTCAACCCGAATAGACCGTTATCCAGTAACGGGTTTAAACAGTGATCAAAAGCCTACCAAAAGACAAGACCCCAGGTCCTGACGGATGCCCTAGCGAATTGCACCAAACTTTAAAAAAAGAACTAACACCTCTTCTCCTGAAGCTCTTTCCAAAATTTGAAATAGAAGGAATACTTCCAGACAGTTTTTTTTGAAGCCAGCATTACCCTGATCCACACACCAGGCAAAGTCCTCATCAAGAAGGAGAATTTCAAACCAATATAATTGATGAATATGGATGCTACTATACTCAGCAAGATCCTAGCTAATAGAATCCAACAGTACATTAAAAAGATTATCTGCGATGATCGGGTGAGATCTATGCCTAGGTTGCAAGGGTGGTTCAACATTTGCAAATCAATGTCATAGAACAAATTAATAAGAGAGGTGAGGGAACAACATGGTCCTCTCAATTGATGATGAAAAAGCATTTGGCAGCATCCGTTCCTGATTAAAACGCTTCGAAGTATAGGGATAGAGGAAATATTTGTCAACCTCTTAAAATTTTATATGAAAAATTCACAGTAAATATCCTCCTCAATGGGTAAAAGCTGACAGCCTTCCCTTTGAGATCAGGAACATGAGAAGGATGCCCACTCTCACCACTCTTGTTCAACATATTATTTCAAGTCCTCACATCAGCAAACAGACAATAAAAAGAAATAAAATGTATCCAAATTGGCAATGAAGTCAATCTCTCTCTTCACATTTGATATACTTTATATGGAATACCCAAAAGTCTCTCCACCCCCAAACTAATAGAACGCATTCAGCAATCCAATGATGTGGCAGGATACAAAATCATGCTACAAGAGTCATTGGCTTTCTTACATTACCAATGAAAATACAGAAAGGGAAATTAGAGAATGGATTCCGTTAACTACAACACCCAAACAATAACATACCTGGGAATAAACAAAACCAAAGAGGTAAAGGATCTGTAAGTGAGGAACTATACAACACTCATGAAAGAAATTGAAGAAAACAAAAATGACAGAAGCCCATTTCATGCTTATGGATCAGAAGCATAAACATTGCTAATAGGTCTAGACATTTAATGTTAAGGGACTGCCTAGAGCAATTGATCCTTTTAATGCCATTCAAAAAAAAAATTCCACCGGTATGTTTTAAAGTGCTGGAGCCAACACAAGCCTAAAATTTGTGTAGAATCAGAGAGACACTGTATTGCTAAGGAAATGACGAAAAGAAAAACAAAACTGGGAGCATCACGTTGTCTGATTTCCAGTGTTATACAAAGCTCTGATCACCAATACAGCATGGGACTCACATAAAAACAGAACCATAGACCAGTGGAACTGAGTAGAGAGCTCAGATATGGCCAATAAACTCTACAGTCAAATGATCTTCAACAAAGTAGGAAAAATATACAGTGGAATAAAGGCAGTCTCTTCAATAAATGGTGCTGGGAAAATTGGGACAGCTATGTGTAGATGAATGAAACTCGACCATTCTCTTACACCAAACACAGAGAACTCGAAATAGATAAAAGACCTAAACTTGAGGGAGGAATCCATGAGAATCATAGAGGGGAACATAGGCAGTAACCTCTTCAACACTGGCCACAACAACTTCTTTCAAGATATGTCTCCAAAAACAAAGCGAAGAAAAGCAAAGGTGAATTTTTGGGACTTCATCAATTCAAAAGCTTCTGCACAGCAAAGGAAACAGTCAACAAAACACAGAGGCAACCCAGGGAATGGGAGAAGATATTTGCAAATGATAGTACAGACAACATGTTGATATCCAGGATCTATAAAGAACTCCTCAAACTCAACACACACAAAGCAGACAATCATATAAAAACATGGGCAGAATATAGGAACAGACATTTCTCCAATGAAGACATACAAATGGCTATCAGACTTATGAAAAAATGTTCATCATCACTAGCCCTCATGGAGACTCAAATTAAAACACATTGAGATAGCACCTGACACCAGTTAGAACGGCCCAAATCAGCAAGATAGGAATCAACATGTGTTGGAGAGGATGTGGAGAAAGGGGAACCCGTATCTCAACTCTGCTCCAGGAATGCTCCTCTGCACTGGTGCCCCCATGGGGGTCACGTCATTTGTCACATTTTCCAGGTGTCCGTGACAAGTCTCAAGCAAGTAAGGACCCAGGGCAACGGGGAGCAGGGTGAACCCCAAGGCTGCCCAACGCCGGCCAATTCTCAGGAGCGTTCTGCCCAACCGATCCCGGTTTGGGCAGAACGCTCCTGAGAATAGGCCGGAAAATGCCCGGCGAATTTGCTTCGGGTGCCGCACATCTGAAGGGCCGCCCCCCCCCCCCAGCCTGGCCCAGCATCGCCAGGGCTTGCGCCCGAACACGGTCAGGAATCCCTCTGCGAGGCAGACTGTGTTGAGGCCGACTACTCCTGCTTCATGGCCTGCAGGGGTCCCCTTCCTGGCGCTGTCCCATGGGGCCGGGCCCAGCACCAAGCCCGTGCTCGAACCATCATCTGCATCCCCAGTCTTCTGCTTCCAGGGTCCTATCCGTCGTGGCCTCCATATCGGGAACCCTGTGTCCCGCAGCCACGCATCTCCCTAACACACCGGCACCGGCGCCAACGGTGCCTTACAGCACTTCGGACAACCCTCGGAGCGAGATAACCTGCCTGCCCACAATGAGGTCAGCTCCATCCTTGGGCGCCCCATCAGCCCGAAAAGACGGAGGCAAACGCCAGGCCGCCACCTGTCCTTCAAATTTGCTCTGGGAACGCTCCCCTGCACCAGGGCCCTCGGGTGGGCCACGTCATTTTCCACGGTTTTTCCTGGCGGGCCGCCCCATGCAACGGGCGAGAAAGGGCCCTGGGCCATGGAGAGCAGGGCGGTCCGCAGGGCCTCCCAATGCCAGCCAATTCTCATGAGTGTTCTGCCCAGACCAATCCCGGTTTGGGCAGAACTCTCGGGAGAATTGGTCGGACAACACCCAGCGAACTCACTTCGGGTGTAGCATGTCTGCAGCCTTCCCCCACCGGCCCTGGCCTGGCATCGCGAGCACTCGCGCCGGAAACCCGCCAGGAAGCCCTCCGTGAGGCAGGATGTGGCGAGGCCGATGCCTGCTGATCCTCGGCCTGGCCTGCGGTGGCTCCATCCCTGGTGCTGTCCCATGGGGCCGGGCGTGGCACGAAGCCCGGACTCCAACCCTCGCCTGCTTCCCGAGTCTTCCGCTTCTGGTGTCCTACCTTCGTGGCCTCAGTATGGGAAACCCTGAGTCCCGCGGCCACTCATCTCCCTACCAACCGGCGCCAAAGGTGCCTTTCGGTGCTTTGGACAAGCCTCGGAGTGAGAGAAACCTGCATGCCCCAACTGATGTCAGACCCAATCTTGGGCGACCCATCCGCCTGAAAGATGGAGGTGCACGCCCTGCCGCCACCGGTCCTTCAACTCTGCTCTGGAAACGCTCCCATGCCCCGGGTCCCCTCATGGGCCATGTCCTTTCCATGCCTTTTCTGGGCGGCTGCCCCATGCCCTGGCATGAAAGGGCCCTGGGCCACGGAGAGCAGGGTGGTCCGCAGGGCTGCCCAATGCCGGCCAATTCTCACGAGCGTTCTGCCCAAACTGGGATCAGTTTGGGCAGAACGGTCATGAGAACTGGCCAGAAACGTCCAGCGAACTCGCTTCGGGTGTCGCACTTCTGTACAGCCGCCCCCATGGGCCTGGCCCGGCTTTTTGAGCAATTGCACCCGATCACTGCCAGGAAGCCCTAGGCGGGGCAGGCTGCGGCGAGGCCGATGCCTCCTGCTCCTTGGCCTCTGAGGGTCCCCTCCTTGGAACTGTCCCATGGGGCCAGGGGATGCCCTGAGACTCGGGCTCGAAATTTCACCTGCTTCCCAGCCTTCCGCTTCCGCTGTCCCTCCATACCACCATTTGGGGAAACCCGAGTCCCCCGGCTACTCCTCCCCTTTCCAGCCTGGCGACAACGGTGCATTTCGGTGCTTCGGACAAGCCTAAGAGCGAGAGAAACCTCCATGCCCCAACTGAGGAAGAAGCCCATCCTTGGGCGCCCCACCCGACCAAAAAGATGGAGGCGCACGCCCTGCCGGCACTCGTTCTTCAACTCTGCTCCGGGACCGGTCCCCTGCACCGGAGCCCTGCGTGGGCCACATTGTTTCGGCACCTTTTCCCGGCTGCTGTCCCATGCCCCGGGCGAGAAAGGGCCGTGGGTCACGGAGAACAGGGGCTGTCCCCAGGGCTTCCCAACGCCGGCCAATTCTCACGAGCGTTCTTTCCCAAACCGATTCCGGTTTGGACAGAACGCTCGTGAGAATTGGCTAGAAAACGTCCAGCAAACCCGCTTCGGGGTGTCACACGTCTGCACGGACGCCCCACTGGGCCTGGCCCGGCTTTTCGAGCAATTGCCCCCCGAACACCGCCAGGAAGCCCTACGTGGGACAGGCTGCGGCGGCGAGGCCGACGCCTCCGGCTCCTCAGCATGCGGAAAACACCCGGCGAACTCGCTTTTGGGCGCCGCTCCTCTGCAGGGCCCGCCCCCCCCCCCCCGGGCCTGGGCGGCATCACAAGCGCTCGAACCTCCCCAGGAAGCCCTCGCGACGCAGGCTGCCGGGAGGCCGACGCCTCCTGCTCTTTGGCATGCGGGGGTCCCCTCCTTGGCACTGTCCCATGGGTCCGGGGCTGCCCCGAGACTCAGGCTCGAAATTTCGCCTGCTTTCAAGCATTCCGCTTCCAGGGTCCTGTCCCTCCGTGCCTCCATCTGAGGAAACCGGAGTCCCACGGCCATGCCTCCCCCTCCAACCCGATACCAACGGTGCACTTCACCTTTCGGACAAGCCTCCGAGTGAGAGAAACGTGCATGACCCAACTGAGGACAGCCCATCCTTGGGCGTCCTTTCAGCCCGAAAAGACCGAGGCGCACACCCTGCCACCACCCGTTCTTCAACTCTCCTCTGGGAACACTCCCCTGTGCCGGGGCCCCCGCGTGGGCCACGCCGCTTCCTGCCCCTTTTCCAGGCAGCTGCTCCATGCCCCGGGCGAAAAAGGGCCCTGGGCCACGGAGAGCAGGGCGGTGCGCAGGGCTGCCCAACGCTGGCCAATTCTCATGAGCTTTCTGCCCAAACCGATCCCAGTATGCCCAGCCACCACCCGTCCTTCAACTCTGCACCGGGAATGCTTCCCTGGCCAGGGCCTCCGGGTGGGCCTGGAGGAAACTCGTTTCGTTTCCACGTGTTTTCCAGAAAGCCGACCCTTGCTCTGGTCGAGAAAGGGGCCTGTGTAATGGAGAGCAGGGTGCTGCGCAGGGCTGCCCATGGCCGGCCAATTCTGCCGATCCCAGTTTGGGCAGAACCCTCATGAGAATAGGCTGGAAAACGCCTGGCGAACTCGCTTCGGGCGCTGCACGTCTGCAGGGCCGCCCCACCTGGAATGGCCGGCATCATGAGCGCTTGAGCACGCACATCTCCACGAAGCCCTCCCCGAGCAGGCTGCAGTGAGGCCAACCTCACTGCTAAGATTCGACCAGTGGGGTCCCTTCCCTGGCGCTGTCCCATGGGGCCAGGCCTGCCATGAATCCCAGGCTCGAAATTTTGCCTGCTTCCCAGCCTTCTGCTGCTTCCGGGGTCCTGTCCCTCGGTGCCTCCATCTGCGGATCCCTGAGTTCCACGGCCACGCCACCCCCTCCCACACCGTCACCAAAGGTGCCTTTGGGTGCTTTGGACAGTCCTCAGAGAGAGAGAAATTTGCATGCCCCAACTGAGGTCAGCCCCATTCTTGGGTGCCCCATCTGCCCTAAAGACGAAGACGTTCGCCCGGCCGCCTCCTGTCCTTCAACTCTGCTCTGGGAACACACCCCTGCGCCAGGGCCTCCAGGTGGGCCGCGTCATTTCTGTGTGTTTTCCGGGCAAGAAAGAGCCCTGGTCCACGGAGAGCAGGGCGGTCGGCAGGGCTGCCAAACACCGGCCAATTCTCACGGACACTCTGCCCAAAACAATCCCCGGTTGGGCAGAACTCTCGTGAGAATTGGTTGGAAAACGCCCGGCAAACATGCTTCGGGTGCCGCACGTCTGCAAGGCTGCCCCTCCCCCCCACCCCCCGGGGCTTGGTGCGGCATTGCGAGCAATCCAGTAGGAACCCCGCCAGGAAGCCTTCTGCGAGGCAGGCTACAGCGAGGCCGACACCTCCTGCTAATCCTGGGCCTGCGGGGAGTCGCATCCCTGGCGCTTTACCATGAGGCCGGGCCCATCACGAAGCCCGGGCTCAAACTATCTCCTGCTTCCCCAGCCTTCTGCTTCCGGCGTCCTGTCCCTCATGGCCTCCATATCGGGAACCCTGAGTCCTGCGGCCACGCATCTCCCTACCACGCCAGCGCCAATGGTGCCTTTTGGCATTTCAGACAACCATGGGAGCGAGAAAACCTGCATGCCCACAAAGAGGGTCAGCCGCATCCTTAGGCACCTCATCTGCCTGAAAGACGGAGGCGCACACCTGGCCCACCACCCTTCCTTCAACTCTACTCCGGGAACATCCCCTGGGCCAGAGGCCCCGCGTGGGCCACGTCGTTTCCGTGCGTTTTCCAGGCAGCCGCCCCATGCTCCAGGCGAGAAAGGGCCCTGGGCCACGGAGAGCAGGGCAGTCCACAGGGCTGCCCAACGCCGACCAATTCTCATGAGCGTTCTGCCTAAACCGATCCTGGTTTGGGCAGAACGCTCGTGAGAATTGGCCCCAGTGCATAGGAGCGTTCCCAGAGCAGAGTTGAAGGACAGGTGGCGGCCGGGCTTCCGCCTCCGTCTTTAGGGCGGATGGGGCGCCCAAGGATGGGGCTGACCTCAGTTGGGGCATGCAGGTTTCTCTCGCTCCGAGTCTTGTCCGAAGCACCCAAAGGCACCGTTGGCGCTGGGGGGTGGGAGGGGGAGGCGTGGCTGCGGGACCCAGGGTTCCCCAGTTGGAGGCACCGAGGGACAGGACCCCCGGAAGCAGAAGGCTGTGAAGCAGGCGAAATTTTGAGCCCAGTCTTCGTGGTGGGCCCGGCCCCATGGGACAGCACCAGGGAGGGAACCCCCGCAGGTCAAGGATTAGCAGGAGGCGTCGGCCTCACTGCAGCCTGCCTCACGGAGGGCTTCCTGGTGAGGTGCATGCTCGAGTGCTCGCGATGCCGGCCATGCGCGGTGTGGGGCTGCCCTTCAGACGCGTGGCGCCCGAAGAGAGTTTGCCGGGCGTTTTCCGGGCTCAGGGGCAGGTTGTATCATAAGATGGTATTCCAGAACAGAACCCTGAGGACAGATGCCTGAAAACCTAATCAAGTGTTCCAATGAGGTCCAATGGCATGTGAGGTTCAATCTTCTGACTCAGGACCATTGACGTGGCTGTCCATCTGAATGTAGCTAATCTGGGTGTTTCATACAGTGCATTTGCATCCAGACAGCCGCCAAAATTGGAGTGGGCTCAGGGGACTTGCAGGTTTCTCTTAATCTGGAAGGTTTGGGCAACTGTGATAGGCACAGTTTTCCTTGAGGAATTCAGCCATAGTCCTTTGGTGCACCTCGAGTGACCCCATCCAGGAGGGCATGTGAGCCATGGTTTTGGGAAAAAAGTCTGCAAACACAAATTCAGGTTCGGATTAGTCGCGAGGTGATCACAGGCCAAATGCATAGACCTGGGGGTCAGCTCATCAGCAACTGTAATTAGGATGACTAGAAGACAGTAGCACAGACTTTTCCATCTGGATTGTGTGTCCAGAATGACCTCAGAATGTAGGTGAGGTCTCATGCATCCATGGGACACTTTTTGTCTCTAAGGATCCTGGCGGCTCCCCTTAGCTTGGTGGCTTTTTCGGGGAAAATAAGAGTGCTGTTTTCCATCTTAGAGGTGCCCCAAAACAGGGATTTTAGATATGGGTTCTAAGTCTGGGCGCCTGGAAAATCCCACCAAGGGTTAGAATTTGGGGTTAGGGGATTACCAGGCCTGCAATGCAGGAACCTTGTGGTGGAACTGAGAGAGTTTGTTTGAAAGCATACTTGGGGGAGGGTCACAATGCCTGTTTGTGCCCTGGGGAGCCATCAGGAGTTGGCGTGGTCACATTGGCCTTGTACCTTGCTCCCACTTTGAGAGCTGGATACCCATTTCAACACCCAGGTGTCCTTCCATGGAAAAGGACTAGAACTCTATAGTGTTTCACGTTCCCCCATTGGAAGGATTTCAGCAAAATCTGGGGAAAGGTGCGAGAATACCAAGTATGGGTAGAGATGACAGACTTGGGCCATGGCCAGTCCCACATGCTAAATATGGGGCCTGCACTCCCTGTGACTGACTCTAGGTCGGGACACAGGCTCTGTAAGACACAACACTAGTGGCCAGGGAAGTCTATAAATCGAGGTTCCCTCCAGGTCCAAGCAGACTGATCCTAATGTGGGGATTCTGGGAAGACTAACCAGGCACTTCTTCCTATGAGGGAGGCAGAATACTGCATTGCGGCTCCAGAATTCAATATCAAGAGGCCTTGGGGAGCAGTAGGGTGAGGATGGAATTGTAGACACAAGCTACTGTACAATTCAGTGCCAAGCGGAACGCAGTTCCAGTGTGAAGCGTCTTTTTTGATATATCCAGCACCTGAGTAAGGACGGATGTCAGATGTTTGCTCACACTAGAGTTTGTGTCTACAATGACCAATAAATGGAGGGGTGGCATCAAGAGCCCATGGGGGATTTCCCACTCTGAGACTTGTGAGATGCTCCAAACAGCAAGGTTTCCTTCTACTGGACAGGTGGAGTCTGGTTTGTTTGCTCCACAGTACCCCATGCTTGGGTAGCAGAGCTCTTCGGCATGGATGCCTGGAAAGCACACCTCCATTGACCATCGCAGCTGAGGAATATGGCAGTTTCGTTCTGATGACTCTGGGGCGAAGTACCAAGGCCTTGAGTTGACATGGAATATCTTGCACATGGGTCACAATGCTGGTTTGTTACCAGGGAGATCTTACAATGCACTGTTGGCAAAGGGGCCTTGCAGGATTCTCCTACCCTGAGAGTTTGACATATGTCCAAGAGCACGGCTTCTTCTGGGGACAAGAGTTGTTCTGTTGTGTGGCTCAGGGACCACATGTTGTATCATAAGTTTTTATTCCGGAATAGGCCTCTGAGGACAGATGCCTTAAAAACTAATGGGGGGGTTCCAATGAGGTCCTGGTTCAATGTCTGGTTCAATGTTCTGACTCAGGACCATTGACTTGGGTGTCTGACTGGACGTAGGGAATCAGGGTGTTTCAGAGTGTGCATTTGCATGCAGAGTGTCCTACAATATTGGGGTGGGCTCAGGGACCTTGCAGGTTTCTCCTACTCTAGAGGTTTGGGGCAACTATGATGGGCGAAGTTTCCTTGGGAATGACAGGCACAGTCCTGTGGTGTGTCTCCAAAGACGAGATCCTGGAGGGCATGTGAGCTATGGTTTGGGAGAGACGTCTGCAAAGAAAAACGTGGGTTAGAGTTAGTGTCAAGGCGATCGCAGGCCCAATGCGTAGACCTGGAGAGCAGCTCATCATGAACTGTAAAGAGGGTGATACGAATGCGGTAGTACATGCTATTATATCTGGATTGTGTGTCCCGGATGGCCTCAGAATGCAGATGTGTTCTCATGGATACATGGGAAACTTTTCCTCTCTAAGGATTCTAGCGGCTCCCAATAGTTTGGTGGCCTTTTCGCGGAAGGGAATAGGGCTGTTTTCCATATTAGGGGTGCCTCAAAACAGGGATTCAAGAGATGGGCTCTGGGCCTGGGTGCCTGGAATATCCCGCCAAGTGTTAGTATTTGGAACTAGGGGAGTACCAGGCCTGCAATGCGGTATCCTGGTGGTGCAACTGAGAGGGCATATTTGAATGCATGCTCAGGCTTAGGGGCACAATGCCTGTTTGTGTCCAGGGTGGCACCCATGAGTGACAGTGGTCTCATGGGCCCCACTCTGAAGGTTGGACACCCATCTCAACAGCCAGGTTTCCTGCCCTCAGGAATGAGGAGTTCTCCTGTGCTTCAGGCCCCCATAGGCAGGGATTTGAGCTACGGTCTAGGAAAGATGCCTGAATACTCATGTTGGATAGAGATTATGGTTTTGGGCTATGACATGTCCCACATAGAGGATATGGGGCCCACTGTGTGCGTGGCTGTCTGGAGGTCATGGCTCAAACTGTGTCAGACAGAGCCTGAGTGCCCATAGTGGCCTATGATATTAAGGCGCCGTCAAGGCCCAGGCAGGTGGATCCTCATGTGGGGTTTCAGGCAGACTCTACAGGCACGTCTTCTTTCTTGGTGGTAGGCAGAATGCATCATTGTGGCTCCAAAGTTCTCTATCAAGAGGGTTTGGCGACGAGGAAGGTGAAGATGGACTTGTAAACATAATCTATGGTTCAATTCAGTGCCAAGCGAAAGACAGTTCCAGTGTGCAGCGGCTGATGTGAGGTACCCAGGACCTGAGTAAGGGCAGATGTCAGATGCTTGCTCACACTGGAGTTTGTGTCTACAATGACCGCCAAATGGAGGGGTGGTGTCACGAGGCCATGGAGAATTTCCCACCCTGAGGCTTGTGAGATGCTCCAAATAACAAGGTTTCCTTCTACTGGACAGGGTGAGTCTGGTTTGCTTGCTCCAGTGTCCCCCATATGGAAAGTTTGGGTGCAGAGCTCTCCCGCATGGATGCCTGAAAAGCACAACTCCATTGACCACTGCAGGCAAGGAACATGGCAGTTTCGATCTGGTGGCTCTGGGGTGAAGTTCCAAGCGGCCTGAGTTGACATGGAGTTTCATGCTGTTGGATCATAATGCTGGTTTGTATCCAGGGAGACGTTAGAATGTTGGGGTGGTCAGAGGCCATGCAGGATTCTCCTACACTGAGACATGGACACAGCTACCAAGAGCAAGGTATCCTTTTGGGGAAAGAAGCGGTTCTGTTGTGTGGCTCAAGTAACACATATTGGAATATAAGTCAGTATTGGAGAACAGGCCTCTGGGAACAGGTGCCTAAAAATCTAAACTGGGGTATCAATGAAGTCCTATAGTCATGGCAGGTTCAAACTTCTGACTCAGGCCCTTGGATTTGGATGTCTGCCTGGAGGCAGTGGCTCATTGTGTGTCAGAATGTGCATTTGGGTCCAGAGCCTTCTTAGAAATTGAGGTGTGCTCAGGGGATTTTACTTTGCTCCTAATCTTCAGGGTTTGGGCAACCGTGAAGGGCTGAGTTTCCTTTGGGAGTGTAAGGACAGTCATCTGGTGTGGCACCATAGGCCCCATCCTGGGGGGGGCATGTGGGCCAGTGCTTTGGGGAGAGATATCTGCAAAAGCAAACTAGGGTTAGATTGAGGGCCGAGGTGATCACAGGTACGATGTTCAGGCCCAGAGGGCAGCTCCTAGTGTACTGAAATTAAGGTGTCATAGTGCAGGTTCTTCTGTCGGGTGTGTGTCCGGGATGGTCGCAAAAGGTAGGAGTGGCTTCATGAGTCCATGAGAAATTCTTCATCTCTGGGGATTCTGCTCAGCTCCCAAGAGTTTGGTGTCTCTGAGGGAAGGGAAGACTGTTGTTTTCCGTCTCAGAGGACACCCAAATAGGGATTCCAGAGACAGGTTCTGGGTCTGGGTGCCTTGAAAACATGAACAAGGGTGAGGATTTGGCCTTAGGGACCTGAAGTCCCACTCTGTGGGCTCCTGATCCAGCTACTGCGGGGTTTTGTTTGAAAGCAGGCTCATGCTGCCTGTTTGTATCCAGGGAGACTTCCATGTGTGACCGTGGTCCCGTGGGCCATGCAGCTGGGTGCCACTCAGAGAGTTGGGAAGGAGTACTCTTGTGTGTCAGGTTCACCCATAGGCATGGATATGAGCTACGGTCTGGGACAGAAGGCTGAATATCCAGGTTGAGTAGAGATGTTGTTGGTTTCACGCCACAGGAAGTCACACCTTCAGGAAATGGGGCCCATCTCTGGGTGGCTGACTGGAGGTCGTGGCTCAGTCTGTGTCAGACAGAGCCTTGTGCCCATGGAAACCTAAGGACAGAAGTCTGAGAACACAAGCTAGGCTTAGGTTTCTGGGGGAGGAGATGGCAGGCACAATCTACAGACCTGAATCGAGAACTCGTGCATCTGAAGTCAGGGCGAGGATCAGACGATCGCTCAGGTTGGACTTTCTGTCCCTGATGGCCTCTTCATGAAGGGAGGGGATCACGAGGCCATTGGGGGTTTTCCCACGATGGGAGTTGTGAAAGCTCAAACTGCAAAGATTCTTCTGCAGGACAATTGAGACCTGTTGGTTGGTGCCAGGCCAACGATTCCGAGCAGGGTTCTAAGGATGGATGGCTGGGTAGCCCACCTCGCATTCCAATTGTCTCCTAGCAACAAGACAGGTTAGATCTGCTGGATCTGGGGGAGCAACCGAGGAGGCTGAGTTCAAATGGACTTTCCTGTGGATGGGTCTTAATGTGTTTTTGTGACTATGGAGACCTTGGAATGAAGCGGTGGCACTGGGGGCCTGAATGGATCTCCTAAACAGAGGCTTTGACACAGCTCCAACGTGCAAGTTTCCCATGTGTAGATGAGAATTGTTCTGATGGGTGAGTGAAGAAACAGCCTTATGCTGGTATTGAAATCCAGGATTCTGAGGAGAGATGACTGGAAACCAAAGCAATGGATCCGATTAGTGCCTAGGGGTCTGTTCATTCATTTTTTTTTACCTCTGGGGACATCTGTCTATGGGTCTGAGTGCAGGTAGGTGCTCAGATGGGCTAAGATTGCCCCTGTTTGTCATGGGAAGCCACCACTATTGGGATGGCCTCAGGGACTTTGGAGGTTTATCCTATTAGTAGGGTTGTGGCCATTGGAAAGGGCACACACAATTCCCTTGGAGAGGGCAAGTACAGTCCTCAGGTTTGGCACCAGGGCCCTGAGCATGTAGGGTGTGTAGGCCAGGGCTGTTTGGACAGTTGTCTGAATACACAAACTCGGCTTATGTTTCGGGTCATAGGGTTGGCAGGACAGATGTACAGACCATGAGGAGAACCCTTCGGGATATGAAAAAAGGGGGAGTGTGAGGCTCTTGCTCAAGTTTTTGTCTCTGGATATCGTGTCACTCTTGGTCGTGAAATTTCCGGGTGACTTTATGGGAAATGGATGAATCCTACTCTCTGGGGGTTTGGCCCCGTCCAAAGAGTTTGGGGTCATTCTGTGGGATGGAAGAAGTCCGTTTTTTTTTGTTTTGTTTTTTGTTTTGTTTTTTCAACCTCAGGTGTCCCACCAAATGAGGGATTCCAGAGTAGAGCCCTGGGGAGGGGCGACTGGACAACCAGAAATCTGGTTAAGGAGGAGTCAAGATGGCGGAGAAGTAGCAGGCTGAGACTACTTCAGCTAGCCGGAGATCAGCTAGATAGCTTATCTAAAGATTGCAAACACCTGAAAATCCATCGGCAGATCGAACACAAGAAGAACAGCAATTCTCGAAACAGAAAAACAATCACTTTCTGAAAGGTAGGACCGGCGGAGAAGTGAATCCAAAGCGACGGGGAGACAGAACCCGGGGGGAGGGGCCGGCTCCCGGCAAGCGGCGGAGCAACGGCGCACAAAATCAGGACTTTAAAAGTCTGTTCCACTGAGGGACATCGCTCCAAAGGCTAAACCGGAGTGAAGCCCACGCGGGGGGTCAGCGTGGCCTCAGGTCCCGCAGGGTCACAGAAGGATCGGGGGGTGTCTGAGTGTCGCAGAGCTTGCAGGTATTGGAACGGGAAAGCCGGCTACAGAGACAGAGCCAACAGTAAGCTCGCAGCTCGGTGTTACCTTGAACCAGTTGCAGGTTCAGTGAGCTCAGGGAACGGCTGGAGGTCAGGCAGACGGGAGTAACTGGGCGCTGTTCTCTGAGGGTGCACCGAGGAGTGCGGCCCTGGGCTCTCGGCTCCTCCGGGCCGGAGACCAGGAGGCCGCCATTTGTATTCCCGTCCTCCGGAACTCTACGGAAAGCGCTCAGGGAACAAAAGCTCCTGAAAGCAAACCCGAGCGGATTACTCACCCTGGGCCCCGGGTAAGGGCAATGTAATTCCGCCTGGGGCAGACACTTGAGAATCACTACAACAGGCCCCTCCCCCAGAAGATCAACAAGAAATCCAGCCGAGACCAAGTTCACCTACCAAGGAGTGAGGTTTCCATACCAAGGAGAGCAGCAGAATTCCAGAGGAGGAGAAAGCCAAGCACGGAACTCATGGCTTTTTACCTGTGATTTTTTTTTAGTCTTGCAGTTAATTTAATTTTTTTTCTTTTTCATTTTTTTTTTTTTTCTCGCCTTCGGGTAATTTTTTTTTTAACTGTTACCTTTTTCTTTTTTAATGATTTTTTACTAGTTTATCTAATATATATATTTTTTCTTTTTTACATTTTTCTTAGGTGTTTTCTTTTTTTAATTCTTTTCTTTTATTTTTTTTTTCTTTTTTCTTTTTTCTTTTTCTTTCTTCCTTTTTGAACCTCTTTTTATCCCCTTTCTCCCCGCCTCACGATATTGGGTCTCTTCTAATTGGGTTAAAGCATATTTTCCTGGGGTTGTTGCCAACCTTTTAGTATTTTACTTGCCCCTTCATATACCCTTATCTGGACAAAATGACTAGACGGAAAAATTCAACACAAAAAAAAGAACAAGAGGCAGTACTGAAGGCTAGGGACCTAATCAATACAGACATTGGTAATATGTCAGATCTAGAGTTCAGAATGACAATTCTCAAGGTTCTAGCCGGGCTCGAAAAAGGCATGGAAGATATTAGTGAAACCCTCTTGAGAGATATAAAAGCCCTTTCTGGAGAAATAAAAGAACTAAAATCTAACCAAGTTGAAATCAAAAAAGCTATTAATGAGGTGAAATAAAAAATGGAGGCTCTCACTGCTAGGATAAATGAGGCAGAAGAAAGAATTAGTGATATAGAAGACCAAATGACAGAGAATAAAGAAGCTGAGCAAAAGAGGGACAAACAGCTACTGGACCACGAGGGGAGAATTCGAGAGATATGTGACACCATAAGACGAAACAACATTAGAATAATTGGGATTCCAGAAGAAGAAGAAAAAGAGAGAGAGAGCAGAAGGTATCCTGGAGAAAATTATTGGGGAGAATTTCCCCAATATGGCAAAGGGAAACGAGCATCAAAATTCAGGAGATTCAGAGAATGCCCCTCAAAATCAATAAGAATAGGCCCACACCCCGTCACCTAATAGTAAAATTTACAAGTCTCAGTGACAAAGAGAAAATCCTGAGAGCAGCCTGGGAAAAGAAGTCTGTAACATGCAATGGTAAAAATATTAGATTGGCAGCTGACTTATCCACAGAGACCTGGCATGCCAGAAAGAGCTGGCATGATATTTTCCGAGCACTAAACAAGAAAAACATGCAGCCAAGAATACTATGTCCAGCTAGGCTCTCATTGAAAATAGAAGGAGAGATTAAAAGCTTCCAGGACAAACAAAAACTGAAAGAATTTGCAAACACCAAACCAGCTCTACAGGAAATATTGAAAGGGGTCTTCTAAGCAAAGAGAGAGCCTACAAGTGGTAGATCAGAAAGGAACAGAGACCATATACAGTGACAGTCACATTACAGGCAATACAATGGCACTAAATTCATATCTCTCAATAGTTACCCTGAATGTTAATGGGCTAAATGCCCCTGTCAAAAGACAAAGGGTATCAGAATGGATAAAAAAAACAAAACCCATCTATAT
Organism: Mustela putorius furo; assembly: GCF_011764305.1. Lineage (NCBI taxonomy): Eukaryota > Metazoa > Chordata > Mammalia > Carnivora > Mustelidae > Mustela > Mustela putorius. The sequence goes on from NW_025421454.1 coordinate 23,011, forward strand.
GTTGCCTCCAAGAAACTCATTTTAAGCCCGAAGACACCTCCAGATTTAAAGTGAGGGGGTGGAAAAGAAAAGAATTACCATGCTAATGGACATCAGAAGAAAGCAGGAGTGGCAATCCTTATATCAGATCAATTAGATTTTAAGCCAAAGACTATAATAAGAGATGAGGAAGGACACTATATCATACTCAAAGGGTCTGTCCAACAAGAAGATTTAACAATTTTAAATATCTATGCCCCCAACGTGGGAGCAGCCAACTATATAAACCAATTAATAACAAAATCAAAGAAACACATCAACAATAATACAATAGTAGTAGGGGAATTTAACACTCCCCTCACTGAAATGGACAGATCATCCAAGCAAAAGATCAGCAAGGATATAAAGGCCTTAAATGACACACTGGACAAGATGGACATCACAGATATATTCAGAATATTTCATCCCCAAGCAACAGAATACACATTCTTCTCTAGTGCACGTGGAACATTCTCCAGAATAGATCACATCCTCGGTCCTAAATCAGGACTCAAACGGTATCAAAAGATTGGGATCATTCCCTGCATATTTTCAGACCACAATGCTCTAAAGCTAGAACTCAACCACAAAAGGAAGTTTGGAAAGAACCCAAATACATGGAGACTAAACAGCATCCTTCTAAAGAATGAATGGGTCAACCGGGACATTAAAGAAGAATTGAAAAAAAAATCATGGAAACAAATGATAATGAAAATACAACGATTCAAAATCTGTGGGACACAACAAAGGCAGTCCTGAAAGGAAAATATATAGCAGTACAACCCTTTCTCAAAAAACAAGAAAGGTCTCAGGTACACAACCTAACCCTACACCTAAAAGAGCTGGAGAAAGAACAAAAAAGAAACCCTAAGCCCAGCAGGAGAGGAGAAATCATAAAGATCAGAGCAGAAATCAATGAAATAGAAACCAAACAAAAAAAAAAAAAAAAAAACAATAGAACAAATCAACGAAACTAGGAGCAGGTTCTTTGAAAGAATTAATAAAATTGATAAACCCCTGGCCCGACTTTTCAAAAGGAAAAGAGAAAGGACCCAAATAAATAAAATCATGAATGAAAGAGGAGAGATCACAACTAACACCAAAGAAATACAAACTATTATAAGAACATACTATGAGCAACTCTACGCCAATAAATTTGACAATCTGGAAGAAATGGATGCATTCCTAGAAACATATAAACTACCACAACTGAACCAGGAAGAAATACAAAGCCTGAACAGACCCATAACCAGTAAGGAGATAGAAACAGTCATTAAAAATCTCCAAACAAACAAAAGCCCAGTGACAGACGGCTTCTTGGGGGAATTCTACCAAATAGCCATATTCTGGTATTAAAGTCCAGGCCGCTGAGGAGAGATGCCTGGAAACCAAAGCAATGGATCCGATTAGTGCCAACCGGTGTGTACGTTCCTTTTTCCCTCTGGGGACATCAGTCTACGGGTCTGATTGCAGGTAGGCGCTCAGATGGGCTCAGATTGCCCCTGTTATTGAGATGGCCTCAGGGACTTTGGAGGTTTATCCTATTAGTAGGGTTGTGGCCATTGGAATGGTCACACAGAAATCCCTTGGAGAGGGCAAGTACAATCCTCAAGTTTGGCTCCAGGGTCCTGAGCCTGTACGGTGTATAGGCCAAGGCTGTTTGGACCGTTGTCTGAAAACACAAACTCGGCTTATGTTTCGGGTCATAGGTATGGCAGGACCGATCTACAGACCATGAGGAGCACCCTTCGGGATATGGAAAAAGGGCAAGTGTTAGTCTCTTGTTCAAGTTTTTGTCTCTGGATATCGTGTCACCCATGTTCATGAAATTTCCGGGTGACTTCAAGGGAAATGGACGAGTCTTACTCTCTGGTGGTGTGGCCCCATCCAAAGAGTTTGGGGTCATTCTGTGGGATGGAATAAGTCTGTTATTGTTGTTGTTGTTGTTGTTTTGTTTTGTTTTGTTTTGTTTTTTAACCTCAGGTGTCCCAACAAATGAGGGATACCAGAGTAGAGCCCTGGGCGGGGCGACTGGACAACCAGAAATATGGTTAAAAATTAGGGCCTAGGGACATGTCCAGCCCATATGACAACTAATGGTCCAGCCACTGAGAGGACGTACTAGAGGACAGGACTCACGCTGAGGGTCACAATGCATGTTTATGCCCTCGTCGCACTCAAGAATGGGCGGGGCCTCAGGGTGAATGCTGGTTTCTCCTACACTGAACGTTGGACAACATGCCAACCACAAGGTTTCTTGCCATAGGTAAGGAGGAGTTCTGATTTCTGCATCACACTCACCCCTGGGCAGGGATTGGAGATAAGGTCTAGGTTCTGAAGCCTGAAAACTGAGGACGGGAAGAGATGATGACCTAAGGCCATGGCGGCTCTGATGTTTTCAGTATACGGTCAGCTGTCTGGGTGTTGGTCAGGAGGTCCGGGCTCAGGTTGTGTCAGAAAGTGCATTAATGCCCAGGTTAGACTATATAATTTTGGTATATTCGAGTGCCGTGTAGGTTGATCCTCATTTAAGCTGCCTGGGCAGCTCATTAGGCAATATTTTTTTTTTTTTTCTAGAGTGCAGGAGAGTGCTGCATTGTGGGTCCGGAATTGCCAAACATGAGGGATTCGGGGCAAGGAGTGTGAGGACGGAAATCTGAGAACACAAGCTAGATTTGGGTTTCAGGGCGAGGGCACGGCTGGTACCCCCTTCACATCAAAACCAAGATGTCATGCATATGAAGTCAGGGCGAGGATCAGACGTTGGCTCAGGTTGAAGTTTCTGTGCATGACGGCCACTTCATGAAGGGAGCAGAATCTCGAGGCCATGGAGGGTTTTCCACGTTGGGAGTTGTGGGATGCCCCCTTCAAGGATTCCTTATGCGGGACAATGGAGACCTGTTGGAGAGGTCCAGGACATCCCATATGGAATGATTCCAGGGCACCGTTCGAGGATGGATGCCTGGGACGCGCGCCTCGCATTCCAATTGTCTCCTAGCAACAAGGCAGTTTAGATCTGATGGCTCTGCGGGAGAAACCTGGGTGGCTGAGTTGAAATGGACTTTCCTGAGGATGGGTCCTAATGTGTGTTTGTGTCCATGAGGGCCTTGGAATGAGGCGGTGGCACCGGGACCCTGAAGTATTCTCCTAAGCTTTTGACATAGCTCCCATGCACATGTTTCCTTGTGGAGACGAGAGTTGTTCTGATGGGTGCTTCAGGAAAACCCCTATGCTAGTACTGGAATCCAGGCTTTTGAGGAGACATGCCAAAAAACCAAAGCAATGGATCCGATTATGGCCTAGGGTCCTATCTGGTTCAATCTTCTTCTCTGGGGACATCCATCTATGGAATGAGTGGAGGTAGTTGCACAGCTGGTGTCAGAACACCCTTGTTTGTGCCTGGCGACCTACATTATTGGGATGGGCTCAGGGACTTTGGAGGGTTCTCCTAATTTGTACGGTTTGGGAAAATGGAATGGGCAGTATTCCCATGGATTGGGTAGGCGCAGTCCTAAAGTGTGACTCCAGGGTACCCAGCCTGGAGGGTGTGTGGCCCAGGACTTTGAGGACAGAAGTTTAAAAACACAAACTCAGCTTAGGTTTGGGGATGTAGGTATGGCAGACCCGTTCGACAAACGATGAGAAGAACTATTCAGGATATTAAGAAACAGCGAGTCTGAGGCGCATGTTCAGCTTTTTTTTCTCTGGATTTTGTATCAGCGATGGCCGTGGAATGTCGGGCAGACCTCATGGGCCATGGACGAATCTTCCTCTCTGTGGATTTGGCCCGATTCCAATTGTTTTTTGTCAATCTGTGGGATGGAGGGCTCCTTTCAGGTTTGTGACCTCAGGTGTCCCACCAAAAGAGGAATTCCAAAGCAGAGCCCTAGGGAAGAGTGAAGGGACACAGCGAACTATGGTTAAAAATTGGGGCGCGGGGCACGGCAGGCCCCATATGCGGGCTCAGGGTCCAGCCAATGAGAGGCCTTACTTGAGGACTGGGCTTAGGCTGAGGGTCACAATGTGCGTTTGTGACCAATGAGGACCGCGAGCATGGGCGGGGCCTCATGGGCCACACTGGTTTCAACTACACTGAACGTTGGACAACATGGCAACCACAAGGTTTCTTGCCATGGGGATGGAGTTCTGATTTCTGCATCATTTTCAACCCTGGGCAGAGGTTTGAGATAAGTTATAGGATCTGAAGCCTGAAAATCGAGGTTGAGAAGAGATGACGACCTAAGGTAATGGCGGGACCGATGTGCTCAGAGTGCGGCCAGCTGTCTGGGTGGGGCCAGGAGGTCCAGGCTCAGGTTGTGTCTGCAAGGGCATCAGTGCCCAGGTCAGCCTATATATTTGGGGTACAGCCAAGTGGCGTGCAGGTTGATCCTCATTTGGGGTTTCTGGGTAGACCCAGAGGGCAATGTTTTTCTTCTGGAGGGCAGGCAGAGTGTTGCATTGTAGTTCTTGATTGCCAAACTGGAGGGCTTGTGGGCCCTTAGTCTGAGGACGGAAGTCTGAGAACACAAGCTAGGCTTAGGTTTCTGGGTGAGGACATGGCAGGCACAATCTACAGACCTGACTCGAGATCTCGTGGATCTGAAGTCAGGGCGAGGATCAGACGATCGCTCAGGTTGGAGGTTCTGTCCCTGATGGACCCTTCATTAAGGGGGGGTTCACGAGGCCATGGCGGTTTTAACACAATGGGAGTTGAGAGTAGCTGCAAACTGCAAAGATTCCTCTGCAGGACAATTGAGACCTGTTGGTTGGCTCCCGGCCAACGATTCCAAGCAGGGTTCTAAGGATGGATGGCTGGGTAGCCCACCTCGCATTCCAATTGTCTCCTACCAACAAGACATGTTAGATCTGCTGGATCTGGCCAATCAACAGGAAGCTGAGTTGAAATGGACTCTCCTGTGGATGGGTCCTAATGTGTTTTTGTGTCTATGGAGACCTTGGAATGAAGCGGTGGCACTGGGGCCCTGAGGGGTACTCCTAAAGAGAAGCTTTGACAAAGCACCAATGTGCAAGTTACCCATGTGTAGAGGACATTGGTTCTGATGGGTGAGTCAAAGAAACAGCCATATTCTGGTATTGAAATCCAGGCCTCTGATGAGAGATGACTGGAAACCAAAGCAAAGGATCCGATTAGTGCCTACGGGTCTGTTCGTTCCTTTTTCCCGCTGGGGACACCAGTCTACGGGTCTGAGTGCAGGTAGGCGCTCAGATGGGCTCAGATTGCCCCTGTTTGTCCTGGGAAGCCACCACTATTGAGATGGCCTCAGGGACTTGGGGGTTTATCCTATTAGTAGGGTTGTGGCCATTGGAATGGGCACACAGAAATCCCTTGGAGAGGGCAAGTACAGTCCTCAGGTTTAGTTCCAGGGGGGCCTGAGAATGTACGGTGTGTAGGCCAGGGCTGTTTGGACCGTTGTCTGAAAACACAAACTCGGCTTATGTTTCGGGTCATAGGTATGGCAGGACTGATCTACAGACCATGAGGAGAACTCTATGGGATATGGAAAAAGGGCGAGTGTGAGTCTCTTGTTCAAGTTTTTGTCTCTGGATATCGTGTTACCCATGTTCATGAAATTTCCGGGGAACTTCATGGGAAATGGACGAGTCTTACGCTCTGGAGGTGTGGCCCCGTCCAAAGAGTTTGGGGTCATTCTGTGCGATGGAATAAGTCTGTTTTTTTTGTGTGTTGCTGTTTTTTTTTTTTTGTTTTGTTTTGTTTTTTAACCTCAGGTGTCCCATCAAAAGAGGGACTCCAGAGTAGAGCCCTGGGGAGGGGCGACTGTACAACCAGAAATCTGGTTAAATATTGGGGCCTAGGGACATGTCAAGCACATTATGACATCTAATGGTCCAATCACTAAGAGGACTTACTAGAGAACAGGACTCACGCTGAGGGTCACAATACATGTTTATATCCTTGTCGCACTCAGGAATGGGCGGGGACTCAGGGTGAATGCTGGTTTCTCCTACACTGAACGTTGGACAACATGCCAACCACAAGGTTTCTTGCCATAGGTAAGGAGGAGTTCTGATTTCTGCATCACACTCACCCCTGGGCAGGGATGGGAGATAAGGTCTAGGTTCTGAAGCCTGAAAACTGAGGTCGGGAAGAGATGATGACCTAAGGCCATGGCGGGTCTGATGTGCTCAGTGTGCGGTCAGCTTTCTGGGTCTTGGTCAGGAGGTCCGGGCTCAGGTTGTGTCAGAAAGTTCATTAGTGCCCAGGTTAGACTATATAATTGGGGTACATTCGAGAGCAGTGTAGGTTGATCCTCATTTAAGCTGCCTGGGCAGCTCATGAGGCAATATATTTTTTTTTTTCTAGAGGGCAGGCAGAGTGCTGCATTGTGGGTCCAGAATTGCCAAACTTGAGGGCTTCGGGGCCAGGAGTGTGAGGACGGAATTCTGAGAACACAAGCTAGATTTGGGTTTCAGGGCGAGGGTACGGCAGGTACCCCCTTCACATCAGAACCAAGATGTCATGCATCTGAAGATAGGGCGAGAATCAGACGTTGGCTCAGGTTGGAGTTTCTGTGCATGACGGCCCCTTCATGAAGGGAGCGGAATCTCGAGGCCATGGAGGTTTTCCCACGTTGGGCGTTGTAGGATGCCCCCTTCAAGGATTCCTTCTGCGGGACAATTGAGACCTTTTAGAGAGGTCCAGGACATCCCATATGGTATGACTCCAGGGCACCGTTCGAGGATGGATGCCTGGGACGCGTGCATCGCATTCCAATTGTCTCCTAGAAACAAGGCAGTTTAGATCTGATGGCTCTGAGGGAGAAACCTAGGTGGCTGAGTTGAAATGGACTTTCCTGAGAATGGGTCCTTATGTGTGTTTGTGTCCATGAGGGCCTTGGAATGAGGTGGTGGCACCGGGACACTGAAGTATTCTCCTAAGCTTTTGACAAAGCTCCCATGCACAAGTTTCCTTGTGGAGATGAGATTTGTTCTGATGGGTGCTTCAGGAAAACCCCTATGCTAGTATTGGAATCCAGGCTTTTGAGGAGACATGCCTGTCAACCAAAGCAATGGATCCGATTATGGCCTAGGGTCCTGTCTGGTTCAATCTTCTTCTCTGGGGACATCCATCTATGGAATGAGTGGAGGTAGTTGCTCAGCTGGTGTCAGACCGCCCTTGTTTGTGCTGGGCGACCTACACTATTGGGATGGCCTCAGGGACTTTGGAGGGTTCTCCTAACTTGTACGGTTTGGGACAATGGAATGGGCAAAATTCCCATGGATTGGGTAGGCGCAGACCTAATGTGTGACTCAAGGGGACCCAGCCTGGAGGGAGTGTGGCCCAGGACTTTGAGGACAGAAGTCTAAAAACACAAACTCAGTTTAGATTTGGGGATGTAGGTATGGCAGACCCGATCGACAAACCATGAGAACTCTTCAGGATATGAAGAAACAGCGAGTCTGAGGCGCTTGATCTGGCTTTTGTCTCTGGACTTTGTATCAGCGATGGCCGTGGAATGTCGGGGAGACCTCATGGGCCATGGACGAATCTTCCTCTCTGTGGATTTGGCCCGATCCCAATTGTTTTTCGTCAATCTGTGGGATGGGAGGACTCCTTTCAGGTTTGTTACCTCAGGTGTCCCACCAAAAGAGGAATTCCAAAGCAGAGCCCTAGGGAAGAGTGAAGGGACAAAGTGAACTATGGTTAAAAATTGGGGCCAGGGGCATGGCAGGCCCCATATGCGGGCTCAGGGTCCAGCCATTGAGTGTTCTTACTTGAGGACTGGGCTCAGGCTGAGGGTCACAATGTGTGTCTGTGACCAATGTGGCCCACGAGCATAGGCGGGGCCTCATGGGCCACACTGGTATCAACTCCACTAACGCTGGAATTCACGGCAACCACAATGTTTCTTGCCATGGGGATGGAGTTTTGATTATTGCATCATTTTCAACCCTGGGCAGTGGTTTGAGATAAGTTATAGGATCTGAAGCATTAAAATCGAGATTAAGGGGATGTGACGACCTAAGGCCATGGCGGGTCCGATGTGCTCAGAGTGCGGCCAGCTGTCTGGGTGCGGCCAGGAGGTCCAGGCTCAGGTTGTGTCTGCAAGGGGGTGGGCTACCCAGCCATCCATCCTTACAACCCTGCTCGGAATCGTTGGCCTGGAGCCAACCAACAGGTCTCAATTGTCCTGCAGAGGAATCTTTGCAGTTCGAGCTTCTCACAACTCCCATCGTGGGAAAACACCCATGGCCTCGTGATCCCCCCCCCTCAGGAAGATTCGTCCTGGGCCACACACCCTCCAGGCTGGGTCCCCTGGAGTCACACATTAGGACTGCACCTACCCAATCCATGGGAATTCTGCCCATTTCATTGGTCCAAACCGTACAAATTAGGAGAACCCCCTCCAGGTCCCTGAGGCCACCCCAATAGTGTAGGTTGCCCGGCACAAACAAGGGCGGTCTGACACGAGCTGAGCAACTACCTCCACTCATTCCATAGATGGATGTCCCCAGAGAAGAAGATTGAAACAGACAGGACCCTAGGCCATAATCGGATCCATTGCTTTGGTTTACAGGCATGTCTCTTCAAAAGCCTGGATTCCAGTACTAGCATAGGGGTTTTCCTGAAGCACCCATCAGAAAAAATCTCGTCTCCACAAGGAACCTTGTGCATGGGAGCTATGTCAAAAGCTTAGGAGAATACTTCAGGGTCCCGGTGCCACCGCCTCATTCCAAGGCTCTCATGGACACAAACACACATTAGGACCCATCCTCAGGAAAGTCCATTTCAACCAGCCACCCAGGTTTCTCCCGCAGAGCCATCAGATCTAAACTGCCTTGTTGCTAGGAGACAATTGGAATGCGAGGCGCGCGTCCCAGGCATCCATCCTCGAACGGTGCCCTGGAATCATTCCATATGGGATGTCCTGGACCTCTCCAAAAGGTCTCCATTGTCCCACAGAAGGAATCCTTGAAGGGGGCATCCCACAACTACCAACGTGGGAAAACCTCCATGGCCTCGAGATTCCGCTCTCTTCATGAAGGGGCCGTCATGCACAGAAATTCCAACCTGAGCCAAAATCTGATCATCGCCTTGACTTCAGATTCATGACATCTTGTTTCTGATGTGAAGGGGGTACCTGCCGTGCCCTCGCCCTGGTACCCAAATCTAGCTTGGATCTCAGACTTTCGTCCTCACACTCCTGGGCCCGAAACCCTCCAGTTTGGCATTCCGGAATCACAATGCAGCACTCTGCCTGCCTTCTAGAAAAAAAAAAACCAAATATTGCCTAATGAGCTGCCCAGGCAGCTTAAATGAGGATCAACCAACATGGCACTTGAATGTACCGAAATTATATAGTCTAACCTGGGCACTAATGCACTTTCTGACACAACCTCAGCCCGGACCTCCTGACCAACACCCAGACAGCTGACCGCACACTGAGCACATCAGACCCGCCATGGCCTTAGGTCATCATCTCTTCCCGACCTCAGTTTTCAGGCTTCAGAACCTAGACCTTATCTCCAATCCCTGCCCAGGGGTGAGTGTGATGCAGAAATCAGAACTCTTCATTACCTATTGCAAGAAACCTTGTGGTTGGCATGTTGTCCAACGTTCAGTGTAGGAGAAACCAGCATTCACCCTGAGACCCCGCCCATTCTTGAGTGCGACAAGGGCATAAACATGCATTGTGACCCTCAGCGTGAGTCCTGTAGTATGTCCTCTTAGTGACTGGACCATTAGATGTCATAATGGGCTTGACATGTCCCTAGGCCCCAATATTTAACCTGATATCTGGTTGTCCAGTTGCCCCTCCCCATGGCTCTACTCTAGAGTCCCTCATTTGGTGGGACACCTGAGGTTAAAAAACAAAACAAAACAAAACAACAACAACGACAAAAAAACAGACTTATTCCATCCCACAGAATGACCCCAAACTCTTTGGATGGGGCCACACCTCCAGAGAGGAAGACTCGTCCATTTCCCTTGAAGTCACCCGGAAATTTCATGAACATGGGTGACACGATATCCAGAGACAAAAACTTGAACAAGAGACTAATACTTGCCCTTTTTCCATATCCCGAAGGGTGCTCCTCATGGTCTGTAGATCGGTCCTGCCATACCTATGACCCGAAACATAAGCCGAGTTTGTGTTTTCAGACAACGGTCCAAACAGCCTTGGCCTATACACCGTACATGCTCAGGACCCTGGAGCCAAACTTGAGGATTGTACTTGCCCTCTCCAAGGGATTTCTGTGTGACCATTCCAATGGCCACAACCCTACTAATAGGATAAACCTCCAAAGTCCCTGAGGCCATCTCAATAGTGGTGGCTTCCCAGGACAAACAGGGGCAATCTGAGCCCATCTGAGCGCCTACCTGCAGTCAGACCAGTAGACTGCTGTCCCCAGGGAAAAAAAGTAACGAACAGACCCGTAGGCACTAATCGGATCCATTGCTTTTGCTTCCAGGCATCTCTCCTCAGAGGCCTGGATTTCAATACCAGAATATGGCTGTTTCTTCACTCACCCATCAGAACCAATCTCCTCTACACATGGGAAACTTGCACGTTGGTGCTTTTTCAAAGCTTCTGTTTAGGAGAACCCTTCAGGGCCCCAGTGCCACCGCTTCATTCCAAGGTCTCCATAGACACAAAAACACATTAGGACCCATCCACAGGAGAGTCCATTTCAACTCAGCCTCCTCGGTTGCTCCCCCAGGTCCAGCAGATCTAACATGTCTTGTTGCTAGGAGACAAGTGGAATGCGAGGTGGGCTACCCAGCCATCCATCCTTAGAACCCTGCTCGGAATCGTTGGCCTGGAGCCAACCAACAGGTCTCAATTGTCCTGTAGAGGAATATTTGCAGTTTGGAGTTTCTCACAACTCCCATTGGGGAAAACCCCCATGGCCTAGTGATCCCCCCCCCTTTCATGAAGGGTCCATCAGGGACAGAAACTCCAAACTGAGCCATCGTCTGATCCTCGCCCTGACCTCAGATCTATGAGATCTCAAGTCAGGTCTGAAGTTTGTGCCTGCCATGTCCTCACCCAGAAACCTAAGCCTAGCTTGTGTTCTCAGACTTCCGTTCTCAGAGTAAGGGCCCACATGCCCTCCAGTTTGGCAATCCAGAACTACAATGCAACACTCTGCCTGCCCTCCAGAAGAATAACATTACCCTCTGGGGCTACCCAGAAATCCCAAATGAGTATCAACCTGCACGCCACTTGCCTGTACCCCCCACATATATAGGCTGACCTGGGCACTGATGCCCTTGCAGACACAACCTGAGCCTGGACCTCCTGGCCCCACCCAGACAGCTGGCCGCACTCTGAGCCTAGAACCGCCATGGCCTTAGGTCGACATCTCTTCTCAACGTCGCTTTTCAGGCTTTCAGATCCTATAACTTATCTCAAACCACTGCCAGGGTTGAAAATGATGCAGAAATCAGAACTCCATCCCCATGGCAAGAAACCTTGTGGTTGCCATATTCTCTGTCAAAGGTTCAGTGTAGTTGAAACCAGTGTGTCTCATGAGGCCCCGCCCATGCTCGTGGGCCACATAGGTCACAAACACACATTGTGACCCTCAGCCTGAGCCCAGTCTTCAAGTAAGGCCTCTCAGTGGCTGGACCCTGAGCCTGCATATGGGGCCTGCCATGCCCCTGGCCCCAATTTTTTAACCATATTTCGCTTTGCCCCTTCACACTTCCCTAGGGCTCTGCTTTGGAATTCCTCTTTAGGTGGGACACCTGAGGTAACAAAACTGCATGGAGACCTCCCATCCCACAGATTGACGAAAAAAAACAAATGTGATCGATCCAAATCCACAGAGAGGAAGATTCGCCCATGGCCCATGAGGTCTCCCCGACATTCCACGGCCATGGCTGATACAAAATCCAGAGACAAAAGCCTGAGCAAGCGCCTCAGACTCGCTGTTTCTTCATATCCTGAAGAATTCTTCTCATGGTTTGTCGATCGGGTCTGCCATACCTACATCCCCAAATCTAAACTGAGTTTGTGTTTTTAGACTTCTGTCCTCAACGTCCTGGGCCACACACCCTCCAGGCTGCGTCCCCGGGAGTCACACATTAGGACTGCGCCTACCCAATCCATGGGAATTCTGCCCATTACATTGTCCCAAACCGTCAAATTAGGAGAACCCTCCAAAGTCCATGAGGGCACTCCAATAGTGTAGGTCGCCCGGCACAAAAAAGGGCGGTCTGACACGAGCTGAGCAACTACCTCCACTCATTCCATAGATGGATGTCCCCAGAGAAGAAGATTGAACCAGTCAGGACCCTAGGCCATAATCGGATCCATTGCTTTGGTTTACAGGCATGTCTCCTCAAAAGCCTGGATTCCAATACTAGCATAGGGGTTTTCCTGAAAGCACCCATCAGAACAAATCTCGTCTCCACAAGGAACCTTGTGCATGGGAGCTATGTCAAAAGCTTAGGAGAATACTTCAGGGTCCCGGTGCCACCGCCTCATTCCAAGGCCCTCATGGACACTACACACATTAGGACCGATCCTCAGGAAAGTCCATTTCAACTCAGCCACCCAGGTTTCTCCCGCAGAGCCATCAGATCTAAACTGCCTTGTTGCTAGGAGACAATTGGAATGCGAGGCGCGCATCCCAGGCAGCCATCCTCGAACGGTGCCCTGGAGTCATTCCATATGGGATGTCCTGGACCTCTCCAACAGGTCTCTATTGTCCCGAAGTAGGAATCCTTGAAGGGGGCATCCCACAACTCCCAACGTGGGAAAACCTCCATGGCCTCGAGATTCCGCTCCATTCATGAAGGGGCCGTCATGCACAGAAACTCCAACCGGAGCCAACGTCTGATCCTCGCCCTTACTTCAGATGCATGACATCTTGGTTCTGATGTGAAGGGGGTACCTGCCGTGCCCTCGCCCTGAAACCCAAATCTAGCTTGTGTTCTCAGAATTCCGTCCTCACACTCCTGGCCCCGAAACCTTCATGTTTGGCAATTCCAGACCCACAATGCAGCATCCCGCCTTCCCTCTAGAAAAAAAAAATATATATATATTGCCTAATGAGCTGCCCAGGATGCTTAAATGAGGATCAACCTACACGGCACTCGAATGTATCCCAAAATATATAGTCCAACCTGGGCACTAATGCACTTTCTGACACAACCTCAGCCCGGACCTCCTGACCAACACCCAGACAGCTGACCGCACACTGAGCACATCAGACCCGCCATGGCCTTAGGTCATCATCTCTTCCCGACCTCAGTTTTCAGGCTTCAGAACCTAGACCTTGTCTCCAATCCCTGCCCAGGGGTGAGTATGATGCAGAAATCAGAACTCCTCCTTACCTATGGCAAGAAACCTTGTGGTTGGCATGTTGTCCAACGTTCAGTGTAGGAGAAACCAGCATTCACCCTGAGTCCCCAAACATTCTTCAGTGCGTCGTGGGCATAAACATGCATTGTGACCCTCAGCGTGGGTCCTGTCCTCTAGTAAGTCCTGTTAGTTTCTGGACCATTAGATGTCATAATGGGCTTGACATGTCCCTAGGCCCCAATATTTAACCAGATTTCTGGTTGTCCAGTCGCCCCTCCCCAGGGCTCTACTCTGGAGTCCCTCATTTGGTGGGACACCTGAGGTTAAAAAACAAAACAAAAACAAAACAACAACAACAACAACAACAACAACAACAAAACAGTCTTATTCCATCCCACAGAATGACCCCAAACTCTTTGGACGGGGCCACACCTGCAGAGAGAGGAAGACTCGGCCATTTCCCATGAAGTCACCCGGAAATTTCATGAACATGGGTGACACGATATCCAGAGACAAAAACTTGAAAAAGAGACTCACACTCGCCCTTTTTCCATATCCCGAAGAGTTTTCCTCATGGTCTGCAGATCAGTCCTGCCATACCTATGACCCGAAACATAAGCCGAGTTTGTGTTTTCAGACAACGGTCCCAACAGCCCTGGGCCCACACACACCGTACAGGTTCAGCCCCTGGAGTCAAACCTGAGGACTGTACTTGCCCTCTCCAAGGGATTTCTGTGTGCCCATTCCAATGGCCACAACCCTACTAATAGGATAAACCTCCAAAGTCCCTGAGGCCATCTCAATAGTGGTGGCCTCCCAGGACAAACAGGGGCATTCTGAGCCCATCTGAGCGCCTACGTGCACTCAGACCCATAGACTGATATCCCCAGAGGGAAAAAAAAAGGAACGAACAGACCCCTAAGCCATAATCGGATCCATTTCTTTTGTTTCCAGTAATCTCTCCTCAGAGGCCTGCTTTCCAATACCAGCATATGGGGGATTACTGAGGCACTCATCAGAAAAATCACGTCTCCACCTAGGAAATGTACTCTTTGGAGCTCTATAAAAACCTCTGTTTAGGAGAATCTTTCAGGGCTCCAGATCAAGCGCCCCATTCCAAGGTCTCCATGGACTTAAAACCACCTTATGATCTATCCTCGGGAGAGTCCATGTCAACTCATCCCCCTTGGTTTTTCCCGCAGGACCTGCAGATCAAACCTGCCTTGTTGCTAGGAGAAAACTAGAATGGGACGTGGGCTGCCCAGGCATCCATCCTTAGAACCCTACTCTGGAATTTTTCCATATGGGACATCCTATAGCCATCCAACAGGTCTCAAGGGTCCCACAGAAGGAATCTTTGCAGTCTGGTGCATCTCACAACTCCCATTGTGGGAATATCTACATGGCCTCTTGAGACGCTCCACTTTATAAAGGGGCCATCATGGACAGAAACTCCAACCTGAGGAAACGTCTGATATTCGCCCTGGCTTCAGGTGCATGAGATCTTGATTCAGCTCTGCAGAGTGTGCCTTCTGTGCCCTCACCCAAAAACTAAGCCTAGCTTGTGTTCTCAGACTACCGTCATCACTCTCCTGGCCCACAAGCCCTCCAGTTTGGGAATTCCGAAGCCACAATGCAGCACTTTGCCTGACCTCCAGAAGAAAAACTTTGCCCTATGCTGCTAATAAGAAACCCCAAATGATTATCTAATGCATGCCACTCGACTGTAAAGCAATTATACAGCCTACCCTGTATACTAATGCCCTGTCTGGCACAGCCTGAGACCAGACATCTCAAACGACACCCAGACAGCTGGCCGCAACCTGGACACATAGGACCCGCTATGGCCGTAAGTCGTCATCTCTTCCCAACCTCGGTTTTCAGGCTTCAGAACCTAGGCCTCATCTCCAATCTCTGCCCAGGGGTGAACGTGAGGCAGAAATTAGAATTCCTCCTTCCCCATGGCCAGAAACCTTGTGGTTGGCATGTTGTCCAACGTTCAATGTGGGAAAACCTGCATTGTCCGAAAGGCCACGCCAGTGCTTGAGGGCCGCCTAGGGCACAGACATGCATTGTGACCTGTAGCGTGAGTCCCGTATTAAAGTAACGCCTCTCAGTGGCTAAACCAAGATCCCGCATATGGGGCTTGTCATATACATAGGCCCCCAGGCTTAACCAGAGGGAGAGTATTCCAGTTGTCAGTACCCACTGCTATGCTCTGGAATCCCTCTACTGGGGGAACACATGAAGCAGAGAAAAAACAGGACTCTTCCCTTCCCACAGAATGACCCCAAACTCTTGGGGGCTGGACAAACTACCAGAGAGGGAGACATCTAAGACCCATGAGGCAACTCCTACATTAAACAGCCATTGTGGACAAAACATCCAGAGACTGAGCGACTGCCTCCCTCTCACCCTTCTTTCATATCCAGAGGAGCTCCCCTCACGGACTGTAGATCAGGCCTGCCATAACCTCGGCCCCAAACCTGAGCTGAGTTTGGGTTTTTGGATGTCTGTCTGCACAGCCTTGGCACACACAGCCTCCAGTCTGGGGTATCTGGAGCCACACCACAGAACTGTGCCTGCTCTCTCCTAAGAAACTGCCCGTTCCATTGGCCACAACTCTACAAAATAGTAGAAACCTCAAGGTCCCCAAGGACATCCCACTACCGCAAACCACACTTGACAAACAGGGGCATTAGGACACAATCTGAGCAACTACTACGTCCATGCAGACACGCAGACAGATATCGGGAGAGACAGAAGATTGAACCAGACAGGCCCCTAGGCCCTATTATGAACTCTTGCTTTGGTGTCCAGGTATCACTCCTCAGAGGCCTGGGTTCGAAGACCAGCATATGGGGCTTTCCTGAGGCACCAGACAGAACACCTCTCATCTCCACATGGGAAGCTTCCTTGTTGGAGTTGTGTCAAAACCTTCGGGTTGGAGAATCCTGCAGGGTCCCTTAGCTACTGCCACATTCCAAGGTCTCCATGGCCACCAACCCACATTATGACTCATCCTCAGGAAAGTCCATTTAAACTCAGGCTTCTGGGTAGCTCACCCAAGAGCCCGCAGACTGAGCGTGCCTTGTCTCCACCAGGCAATGGGAACGTGAGTTGGCGTTTCTCGGCATCCATGCTTAGGCCCCTGCTCTCGAGTCTTTCTGTATGGGGCATCCTGGAACCATCCAATAGTACTCGACTCTCCTGAAGAAGGAAACTTTGAAGTTTGGAGCAGCTCACAACTCCCAGTGTAGGGAAACCTCCCTGGCCTCATGACGCCCCCACCCCCTTCAGGAAGGGGCCATCATGGACACAAACTCTAGCTTGAGGCAACATCTGATACTCGCCCTGACCTCAGATGCAGAAGATCTCAATTCAGCCTCTGCACAGTGGGCCTGCCATGCTCTTGGCCCCAAACCTCGTGCTAGCTTCTGTTTTCAGACTTCATTCCTCACACTCCTGGCAAACATGCCCTCAAGACTTGGAATTCTGGAACCACAATGCAGCCCTATGCTGTCTGTCCAGAAGAAAAACGTTGCTCTATGGGGATCTCCATAAACCCTAAATGAGGATCAACCTGCTCGGTTCTCGACCTCACCCCAATTGGATTGTTCGGGTTGTCCATTAATCCCTCCCCAGAGCTCTGCTTTGGAATCTCTTTTGGTGGGACACCTGAGGTAACAAAACTAAAAGGACTCCTCCCATCCTTCAGATTGACCCAAAACAATTGGGATTGGACCAAATTCACAGAGAAGAAGTCTCGTCCATGGCCCATGAGGCCTCCCCGAGATTCCACAGCCATCGTTGACAACAAATCCAGAGACAAAAGCCTGAGCAAGCGCCTCACACTCGCTCTTTCGTCGTATCCCGAAGAGTTCTCCTCACGGTCTGTAGATCGGGCTTGCCATACCTACGTCCCAAACCTAAGCCGAGTTTGTGTTTTTCAGACTTCTGTCCCCACATTCCTGGCCCACAGACCCTTCAGGCTGGGGACCCTGGAGCCACACATCAGGACTGTGCCTGTCCATACCACGGGAATTCTGCCCATTCCATTTTCCACAATCGTACAATTAGGAAAAACCTCCAGAGTCCCCAAGGACATCCCAATAATGTAGGCTGCCGAGGACAAACAAGGGTCATCTGAAACCAGCTGAGCATCTACCTCTACTCAGCGTAGATGGATGTCCCCAGAGAAGAAGATTGAATCAGACAGGCCCCTAGACCTGAATCAGATTCATTGCTTTAGTTTACAGGTATCTCTCCTCAGAGGCCTGGATTCCAATATTAGCATATGGGGATTTCATGATGCACCAATCAGAACAAATCTCGTCTCCACATGGGAAAATTATCCTTTGAAGATGTCTCAAAACCTCCAGTTAGGAGAATCCTTCAGGGCATGTGTGCCACTGCCCCCCATTACAAGGTCTCCATGGACAGAAATCTGCATTAGAACCCATCTGCAGGAAATTCCATTTCAACTCAGCTCCCTTGGTTGCTCCCCCAGAGCGAGCAGACTGAACCTGTCTTTTTACTAGGAGACAATCGGAATGCAAGGTGGGCTGCCCAATCATCCATCCTTAGAGCTCAGCTCTGGCGTCATTCCGTATGGGATGTCCTGGAGCCATCCAACAGGTCTCAAAAGTCCAGCAGAAGGAATCCTTGAGTTTTGGAACATCTCACAACACCCAACATTGGAAAATATAGATGGCTTTGTGATGCCCCCCTCCCCCATTTATGAAGGGGAAATCATGGACAGGAACTCCAACCTAAGCCAACGTCTGATCTTCACCCAGAATTCAGATGCACGAGATCTCGATGCAGCTCTGCAGAGTGTGCTTTCCTTGCTCTCGCCCTGAAACCTATGTCTGGCTTGTGTTCTCAGACTTCCGTCCTCACAATCCTGGCCCCCAAGCCCTCACATTTGGGAATTCGGGACACAAAATGCAGCATTCTGCCTGCCTTCCAGAAGAAAAATTTTGCCCTATGGAGTTTCTCACAAAACCCAAATGAGGATAGACATACACGGCACTCGATTGTACCCAAATTAGATAGTCTAACCTGGCCACTAATACACTGTCTGATACAGAGTGAGCCCAGACATCCTGACCAATAACCGAGAGAGCTAACCGCACACTGAGAACAGCAGACCCGCCATGGCCTTAGCTTGTTATCTCTTCCCGACCTAACTTTTTAGGCTTCAGAACTTAGACCTTAACTCCAAGCCCTGAAAAGGGTTGAATGTGATGCGGAAATCAGAACTCCTCCTTACCCATGGCAAGAGACCTTGTGGTTGGCATGGTGTCCAACGTTCAGTGTAGGAGAAACCAGAATTCACCCTGAGGCCCCGCCCATTCTTGAGTGCGAAGAGAGAATAAACACGCATTGTGAACCTCAGCGTGAGTCCTGTCTTCTAGTAAGTCCTCTCAGTGGATGGACCCTTAGATGTCATAATGGGCTTGACATGTCCCTAGGCCCCAATTATTAACCAGATTTCTGGTTGTCCAGTCGCCCCTCCCCAGGGCTCTACTCTGGAATCCCTCATTTGGTGGGACACCTGAGGTTGAAAAACAAAACAACAACAACAACAACAACAAAACGGACTTCTTCCATCCCACAGAAAGACCCCAAAATCTTTGGATGGGGCCAAACCCCCAGAGAGTAAGACTCGTCCATTTCCCATGAAGTCAACCGGAAATTTCACGTCCATGAGTGACATGATATCCAAAGACAAAAACTTGAGCAAGAGCCTCACACTCGCCATGTTTTCATATCCCGAGGAGTTCTCCTCATGGCCAGTAGATCAGTCCTGCCATACCTATGACCCGAAACATAAGCCGAGTTTGTGTTTTCAGACGAGTGTCCAAACAGCTCTGGCCTACACACCCTACAGGCTCAGGCTCCTGGAGCCAAACCTGAGGACTGTACTTGCCCTCTCCAAGGGAATTGTATGTGCCCATTCCAATGGCCACAAACTTACTAATAGGATAAACCTCCAAAGTCCCTGAGGCCATCCCAATAGTTGTGGCTTCCCAGGTCAACCGGGGGCAATCTGAGCCCATATGAGCACCTACCTGCACTCAGACCCATAGACTGATGTCTCCAGAGGTAAAAAGGAACGAACAGGCCCCTAGGCACTAATCGGATCCATTGCTTTGGTTTGGAGGCATCTCGCCTCAGAGGCCTGGATTTCAATACGAGAATATGGCTGTTTCTTGACTCACCCATCAGAACAAATCTCATCTACACATGGGAAACTTACACGTTGGAGCTGTGTCAAATCCTCTGTTTAGGAGAACCCTTCAGGGCCCCAGTGCCATCGCTTCTTTCCAAGGTCTCCATAGACACAAAAACACATTAGGACCCATCCACAGGAGAGTCCATTTCAACTCAGCCTCCTTGGTTACTCCCCCAGATCCAGCAGATCTTACCTGTCCTGTTGCTAGGAGACAATTGGATTGCCTGGAGGGCTACCCAGCCATCCATCCTTAGAACCCTGATCTGAATCGGTGGCCTGGAGCCAACGAACAGGTCTCAATTGTCCAGCAGAAGAATCTTTGCAGATTGTAGGTTCTCACAACTACCAACGTGGGAGAACCCCCATGGCCTCGTGATCACCCCCCCTTCGTGAAGGGGCCATCAGGGACAGAAAGTCCAACCTGAGCGATCATCTGATCTTCGACCTGACTTCAGATGTACGAGAACTCGAATCAGGGCTGTAGATTGTGCCTTCCATGTCCTCAGCCAGAATCCTAAGCCTAGATTTTATCTCAGACTTTCATCCTTAGATTACTGGCCCACAAGCCCTCCAGTTTAGCAATCCAGAACTACAATGCAGCACTTTGCCTGCCCCCTCCAGAAGAAAAACATTGCCCTCTGGGGCTACCCAGAAACCACAAAAGAGGATCAACCTGCACGCTGCTTGGCAGTACAACAAATATATAGGCTGACCTGGGCACTAATGCCCTTTCTGACACAGCCTGAGTCTGGACCTCCTGGCCCCACCCAGACAGCTGGCCGCACACTGAGCACATTGGACCCGCCATAGCCTTAGGTCGTCATCTCTTCCCAACTTCGGTGTTCAGGCTGCAGAACCTAGACATTATCTCCAATCACTGCCCAGGTTTGAAAATGATGCAGAAATCAGAACTCCATATTCATCGCAGGAAACCTTGTGGTTGGCATGTTGTCTAACGTTCAGTGTAGTTGAAACGAGTGCTGCACATGAAGCCCCGTCCATGCTTGCGGGCCACATTGGTCAAAAACACACATTGTGACCCTCAGCCTGAGCCCAGTCCTCAGGTAAGGCCTCTCAGTGGCCGGATGAAGAAACAGCATATTGGGCTTGCCATGCCCCTAGGCCCCAATTTTAAACCATAGTCCGGGTTGTCCCTTCACTCTTCCCCAAGGCTCTGCTTTGGAATTCCTCTTTTGGTGGGACACCTGAGGTAACAAACATGAAAGGAGTCCTACCAACCCACAGATTGACGAAAAACAATTGGGAACAGACCAGATCCACAGAGAGGAAGATTCGTCCATGGCCCTTGAGGCCTCCCCGACATTCCACGGCCATCACTGATACAATATCCAGAGACAAAAGCTTGAGCAAAAGCCTCAGACTCGCTCTTTCTTCATATCCTGACGAGTTCTTCTCATGGTTTGTAGATCGGGCCTGTCATTCCTACGTCCCCAAACCTAGGCTGAGTTTGTGTTTTCAGAATTCTGTCCTCAAAGTCCTGGGCCACATACCCTCCAGGCTGGGGTCCGTGGAGCCACACATCAGGTCTGTGCCTACCCAATCCATGGGAATTCTGCCCATTCCATTGTCCAAAATAGTACAAATTAGCAGAAACCTCCAACGTCCCTGAGGCCATCCCAAAAGTGTAAGTCGCCCGGGACAAACAAGGGCGGTCTGACACCAGCTGAGAATCTACCTCCACTCATACCATACATGGATGTCCCCAGAGAAGAAGATTGAACCAGACAGGTCCCTAGGCCATTATCGGATCCATTGCTTTGGTTTACAGGCATGTCTCCTCAAAAGCCTGGATTCCAATACTAGCATAGGGGTTTTCCTGAGGCACCCATCAGAACAAAACTCGTCTCCACAAGGAAACTTGTGCATGGGAGCTATGTCAAAAGCTTAGGAGAATACTTCAGGGTCCCGGTGCCACCGCCTCATTCCAAGGCCCTCATGGACACAAACACACATTAGGACCCATCCTCAGGAAAGTCCATTTCAACTCAGCCAGCCCGGTTGCTCTGGCAGAGCCATTAGATCTAAAATGTCTTGTTGCTAGGAGAAAATTGGAATGCGAGGCGGGCTTCCTAGGCATCCATCCTCGAATGGTGCTCCGGAGTCATTCCATATGGGATGTCCTGGAGCTGTCCAACAGGTCTCAATTGTCCCGCAGAAGGAATACTTGAAGGGGGCATCCCACAACTCCCAACGTGGGAAAACCTCCTCGGCCTCGAGATTCCGCTCCCTTCATGAAGGGGCCGTCAGGCCCAGAAACTCCAACCTGAGCCAACGACTGATCCTCACCCTGACATCAGATGCATGAGATATTGGTTTCAGATCTGCAGGGGGTACCTGTCGTGCCCTCACCCTGAAAACCGAAGTCTAGTTTTTTGTGTTCTCAGACTTCCGTCCTCACACTCCTGGCCCCGAAGCCCTCAAGTTTGGCAATTCTGGACCGACAATGAAGCACTCTGCCTGCACTCTAGAAAAAATATATTGCCTACTGAGCAGCCCAGGCAGCTTAAATGAGGATAAACCTACACGGCACTCGAATGTACCCAAATTATGTACTCTAACCTGGGCACTAATGCACTGTCTGACACAACCTGAGCCCGGACCTCCTGACCAACACCCAGAGAGCTGACCCCACACTTAGCACATCAGACCCGCCATGGCCTTAGGTCATCATCTATTCCCGACCTCAGTTTTCAGGCTTCAGAACCTAGACCTTATCTCCAATCACTTCCCAGGGGTGACTTTGATGCAGAACTCAGAACTCTTCCTTACCCATGGCAAGAAACCTTGTGGTTGGCATGTTGTCCAACATTCAGTGTAGGAGAAACCAGCATTCACCCTAGGCCCCGCCCATTCTTGTGTGCGACGGGGGCTTAAAAACGCATTGTGAACCTCAGCGTGAGTCCTTTCCTCTAGTAAGTCCTCTAAGTGGATGGACCCTTAGATGTCATAATGGGCTTGACATGTCCCTAGGCCGCAAATTTTAACCAGATATCTGGTTGTCCAGTCGCCACTCCCCAGGGCTCTACTCTGGAATCCCTCATTTGGTGGGACACCTGAGGTTGAAAAACAAAACAAAACAAATCAGCAACAACAGAAAAACGGACCTCTTCCATCCCACAGAATGTCCCCAAACTCTTTGGACGGGGTCAAAGCCCCAGAGAGTAAGACTTGTCCATTTCCCATGAAGTCACCCGGAATTTTCACGACCATGAGTGACACGATATCCAGGGACAAAAACTTGAGCAAGAGCCTCAAACTCGCCCTTTTTTCATATCCCGAAGAGTTCTCCTCATGGTCTGTTGATCAGTCCTGCCATACCTATGACCCGAAACAAAGCCGAGTTTGTGTTTTTAAACAACTGTCTAAACAGCTCTGGCCTACACACTCTACAGGCTCAGGCCCTGAAGCCAAACCTGAGGACTGTGCTTGCCCTCTCCAAAGGAATTGTATGTGCCCATTCAAATGGCCACAACCCTACTAATAGGATAAACCTCCAAAGTCCCTGAGGCCCTAATATTTAACCAGATTTCTTTCTTTTTTTTTAAGTTTTTTTTTTTTTTATAAACATATATTTTTATCCCCAGGGGTACAGGTCTGTGAATCACCAGGTTTACACACTTCACAGCACTCACCAAAGCGCATACCCTCCCCAATGTTCATAATCCCTCCCCCTTCTCCCAAACCCCTCCCCCCAGTAACCCTCAGTTTGTTTTGTGAGATTAAGAGTCACTTATGGTTTGTCACCCTCCCAATCCCATCTTGTTTCATTGATTCTTCTCCTACCCACTTAAGCCCCCATGTTGCATCACCACTTCCTCATATCAGGGAGATCATATGATAGTTGTCTTTCTCTGCTTGACTTATTTCGCTAAGCATGATACACTCTAGTTCAATCCATGTTGTCGCAAATGGCAAGATTTCATTTCTTTTGATGGCTGCATAGTATTCCATTGTGTATATATACCACATCTTCCTGATCCATTCATCTGTTGATGGACATCTAGGTTCTTTCCATAGTTTGGCTATTGTGGACATTGCTGCTATAAACATTCGGGTGCATGTGCCCCTTTGGATCACTACATTTGTATCTTTAGGGTAAAAACCCAATAGTGCAATTGTTGGGTCATAGGGCAGTTCTAATTTCAACATTTTGAGGAACCTCCATGCTGCTTTCCAGAGTGGCTGCACCAGCTTGCATTCCCACCAAGAGTGTAAGAGGGTTCCCCTTTCTCCGCATCCTCGCCAGCATCTGTCATTTACTGACTTGTTGATTTTAGCCATTCTGACTGGTGTGAGGTGATATCTCATTGTGGTTTTGATTTGTATTTCCCTGATGCCGAGTGATATGGAGCACTTTTTCATTTGTCTGTTGGCCATCTGGATGTCTTCTTTGCAGAAATGTCTGCTCATGTCCTCTGCCCATTTCTTGATTGGATTATTTGTTCTCTGGGTGTTCAGTTTGCTAAGTTCTTTATAGATTCTGGACACTAGTCCTTTATCTGATATGTCGTTTGTAAATATCTTCTCCCATTCTGTCAGTTGTCTTTTGATTTTGTTAACTGTTTCCTTTGCTGTGCAAAAGCTTTTGATCTTGATGAAGTCCCAATAGTTCATTTTTTTCCCTTGCTTCCCTTGCCTTTTGTGTTGTTCCAAGGAAGATGTTGCTGCGGCAGAGATCGAAGAGGTTGCTGCCTGTGTTCTCCTCAAGGATTTTGATGGATTCCTTTCGCACATTGAGGTCCTTCATCCATTTTGAGTCTATTTTTGTGTGTGGTGTAAGGAAATGGTCCAATTTCATTTTTCTGCATGTGGCTGTCCAATTTTCCCAGCACCATTCATTGAAGAGGCTGTCTTTTTTCCATTGGACATTCTTTCCTGCTTTGTCGAAGATTAGTTGACTGTAGAGTTGAGGGTCTATTTCTGGGCTCTCTATTCTGTTCCATTGTTCTATGTGTCTGTTTTTGTGCCAGTACCATGCTGTCTTGATGATGACAGCTTTGTAATAGAGCTTGAAGTCCGGAATTCTGATGCCACCAACGTTGGCTTTCTTTTTCAATATCCTTTTGGCTATTCGAGGTCTTTTCTGGTTCCATATAAATTTTAGCATTATTTGTTCCATTTCTTTGAAAAAGATGGATGGTACTTTGATAGGAATTGCGTTAAATGTGTAGATTGCTTTAGGTAGCATATTCATTTTCACAATATTTATTCTTCCAATCCAGGAGCATGGAAATTTTTTTTTTCCATTTCTTTGTGTCTTCCTCAATTTCTTTCATGAGTACTTTATAGTTTTTCTGAGTATAGATTCTGTGTCTCTTTGGTTAGGTTTATTCCTAGGTATCTTATGGTTTTGGATGCAATTGTAAATGGGATTGACTCCTTAAATTCTCTCTTTCTTCTGTCTTGCTGTTGGTGTAGAGAAATGCAACTGATTTCTGTGCATTGATTTTATATCCTGACACTTTACTGAATTCTTGTATAAGTTCTAGCAGTTTTGGAGTGGAGTCTTTTGGGTTTTCCACATATAGTATCATATCATCTATGAAGAGTGATAGTTTGACTTCTTCTTTGCCGATTTGGATGCCTTTAATTTCCTTTTGTTGTCTGATTGCTGAGGCTATGACCTCTAGTACTATGTTGAATAGCAGTGGTGATAATGGACATCCCTGCCGTGTTCCTGACCTTAGTGGAAAAGCTTTCAGTTTTTCTTAATTGAGAATGATATTTGCGGTTGGTTTTTCATAGATGGCTTTGATGATATTGAGGTGTGTGCCCCTCTATCCCTACACTTTGAGGAGTTTTGATCAGGGAGGGATGCTGTACTTTGTCAAATGCTTTTTCAGCATCTATTGAGAGTATCCTATGGTTCTTGTTCTTTCTTTTATTGATGTGTTGTATCACATTGACTGATTTACGGATGTTGAACCAACCTTGCAGCCCTGGAATAAATCCCACTTGGTCGTGGTGAATAATCCTTTTAATGTACTGTTGAATCCTATTGGCTAGTATTTTGTTGAGTGTTTTCGCATCTGTGTTCATCAAGGATATTGGTCTATAGCTCTCTTTTTTGATGGGATCCTTGTCTGGTTTTGGGATCAAGGTGATGCTGGCTTCATAAAATGAGTTTGGAAGTTTTCCTTCCCATTTCTATTTTTTTGGAACAGTTTCAGGAGAATAGGAATTAGTTCTTCTTTAAATGTTTGGTAGAATTCCCCCGGGAAGCCGTCTGGCACTGGGCTTTTGTTTGTTTGGAGATTTTTAATGACTGTTTCAATCTCCTTACTGGTTATGGGTCTGTTCAGGCTTTGTATTTCTTCCTGGTTCAGTTTTGGTAGTTTATATGTTTCTAGGAATGCGTCCATTTCTTCCAGATTGTCAAATTTTTTGGCGTAGTGTTGCTCATAGTATGTTCTTATAATAGTTTGTATTTCTTTGGTGTTAGTTGTGATCTCTCCTCTTTCATTCATGATTTTATTTATTTGGGTCCTTTCTCTTTTCCTTTTGAAAAGTCGGGCCATGGGTTTATCAATTTTATTAATTCTTTCAAAGAACCTGCTCCTAGTTTCGTTGATTTGTTCTATTGTTTTTTTTTTTTTTTGTTTGGTTTCTATTTCATTGATTTCTGCTCTGATCTTTATGATTTCTCCTCTCCTGCTGGGCTTAGGGTTTCTTTTTTGTTCTTTCTCCAGCTCTTTTAGGTGTAGGGTTAGGTTGTGTACCTGAGACCTTTCTTGTTTTTTGAGAAAGGGTTGTACTGCTATATATTTTCCTTTCAGGACTGCCTTTGTTGTGTCCCACAGATTTTGAATCGTTGTATTTTCATTATCATTTGTTTCCATGATTTTTTTTTCAATTCTTCTTTAATGTCCCGGTTGACCCATTCATTCTTTAGAAGGATGCTGTTTAGTCTCCATGTATTTGGGTTCTTTCCAAACTTCCTTTTGTGGTTGAGTTCTAGCTTTAGAGCATTGTGGTCTGAAAATATGCAGGGAATGATCCCAATCTTTTGATACCGTTTGAGTCCTGATTTAGGACCGAGGATGTGATCTATTCTGGAGAATGTTCCACGTGCACTAGAGAAGAATGTGTATTCTGTTGCTTGGGGATGAAATATTCTGAATATATCTGTGATGTCCATCTTGTCCAGTGTGTCATTTAAGGCCTTTATATCCTTGCTGATCTTTTGCTTGGATGATCTGTCCATTTCAGTGAGGGGAGTGTTAAATTCCCCTACTACTATTGTATTATTGTTGATGTGTTTCTTTGATTTTGTTATTAATTGGTTTATATAGTTGGCTGCTCCCACGTTGGGGGCATAGATATTTAAAATTGTTAAATCTTCTTGTTGGACAGACCCTTTGAGTATGATATAGTGTCCTTCCTCATCTCTTATTATAGTCTTTGGCTTAAAATCTAATTGATCTGATATAAGGATTGCCACTCCTGCTTTCTTCTGATGTCCATTAGCATGGTAAATTCTTTTCCACCCCCTCACTTTAAATCTGGAGGTGTCTTCGGGCTTAAAATGAGTTTCTTGGAGGCAACATATAGATGGGTTTTGTTTTTTTATCCATTCTGATACCCTTTGTCTTTTGACAGGGGCATTTAGCCCATTAACATTCAGGGTAACTATTGAGAGATATGAATTTAGTGCCATTGTATTGCCTGTAATGTGACTGTCACTGTATATGGTCTCTGTTCCTTTCTGATCTACCACTTGTAGGCTCTCTCTTTGCTTAGAAGACCCCTTTCAATATTTCCTGTAGAGCTGGTTTGGTGTTTGCAAATTCTTTCAGTTTTTGTTTGTCCTGGAAGCTTTTAATCTCTCCTTCTATTTTCAATGAGAGCCTAGCTGGACATAGTATTCTTGGCTGCATGTTTTTCTTGTTTAGTGCTCGGAAAATATCATGCCAGCTCTTTCTGGCATGCCAGGTCTCTGTGGATAAGTCAGCTGCCAATCTAATATTTTTACCATTGCATGTTACAGACTTCTTTTCCCAGGCTGCTCTCAGGATTTTCTCTTTGTCACTGAGACTTGTAAATTTTACTATTAGGTGACGGGGTGTGGGCCTATTCTTATTGATTTTGAGGGGCATTCTCTGAATCTCCTGAATTTTGATGCTCGTTCCCTTTGCCATATTGGGGAAATTCTCCCCAATAATTTTCTCCAGTATACCTTCTGCTCTCCTCTCTCTTTCTTCTTCTTCTGGAATCCCAATTATTCTAATGTTGTTTCGTCTTATGGTGTCACATATCTCTCGAATTCTCCCCTCGTGGTCCAGTAGCTGTTTGTCCCTCTTTTGCTCAGCTTCTTTATTCTCTGTCATTTGGTCTTCTATATCACTAATTCTTTCTTCTGCCTCATTTATCCTAGCAGTGAGAGCCTCCATTTTTTATTTCACCTCATTAATAGCTTTTTTGATTTCAACTTGGTTAGATTTTAGTTCTTTTATTTCTCCAGAAAGGGCTTTTATATCTCTCAAGAGGGTTTCACTAATATCTTCCATGCCTTTTTCGAGCCCGGCTAGAACCTTGAGAATTGTCATTCTGAACTCTAGATCTGACATATTACCAATGTCTGTATTGATTAGGTCCCTAGCCTTCAGTACTGCCTCTTGTTCTTTTTTTTGTGTTGAATTTTTCCGTCTAGTCATTTTGTCCAGATAAGGGTATATGAAGGGGCAAGTAAAATACTAAAAGGTTGGCAACAACCCCAGGAAAATATGCTTTAAAACCCAATTAGAAGAGACCCAATATCGTGAGGCGGGGAGAAAGGGGATAAAAAGAGGTTCAAAAAGGAAGAAAGAAAAGAAAAAAAAAAAAAAAAAAAAAAAAAAAATAAAAGAAAAGAATTAAAAAAAAAGAAAACACCTAAGAAAAAAAATGTAAAAAAAGAAAAAATATATATATTAGATAAACTAGTAAAAAATCATTAAAAAAGAAAAAGGTAACAGTTAAAAAAAAAATTACCCGAAGGCGAGAAAAAAAAAAAAAAAAAAAAAACAAAAAATGAAAAAAAAAAAAAATTAAATTAACTGCAAGACTAAAAAAAAATCACAGGTAAAAAGCCATGAGTTCCGTGCTTGGCTTTCTCCTCCTCTGGAATTCTGCTGCTCTCCTTGGTATGGAAACCTCACTCCTTGGTAGGTGAACTTGGTCTCGGCTGGATTTCTTCTTGATCTTCTGGGGGAGGGGCCTGTTGTAGTGATTCTCAAGTGTCTGCCCCAGGCGGAATTACATTGCCCTTACCCGGGGCCCAGGGTGAGTAATCCGCTCGGGTTTGCTTTCAGGAGCTTTTGTTCCCTGAGCGCTTTCCGTAGAGTTCCGGAGGACGGGAATACAAATGGCGGCCTCCTGGTCTCCGGCCCGGAGGAGCCGAGAGCCCAGGGCCGCACTCCTCGGTGCACCCTCAGAGAACAGCGCCCAGTTACTCCCGTCTGCCTGACCTCCAGCCGTTCCCTGAGCTCACTGAACCTGCAACTGGTTCAAGGTAACACCGAGCTGCGAGCTTACTGTTGGCTCTGTCTCTGTAGCCGGCTTTCCCGTTCCAATACCTGCAAGCTCTGCGACACTCAGACACCCCCGATCCTTCTGTGACCCTGCGGGACCTGAGGCCACGCTGACCCCGCGTGGGCTTCACTCCGGTTTAGCCTTTGGAGCGATGTCCCTCAGTGGAACAGACTTTTAAAGTCCTGATTTTGTGCGCCGTTGCTCCGCCGCTTGCCGGGAGCCGGCCCCTCCCCCCGGGTTCTGTCTCCCCGTCGCTTTGGATTCACTTCTCCGCCGGTCCTACCTTTCAGAAAGTGATTGTTTTTCTGTTTCGAGAATTGCTGTTCTTCTTGTGTTCGATCTGCCGATGGATTTTCAGGTGTTTGCAATCTTTAGATAAGCTATCTAGCTGATCTCCGGCTAGCTGAAGTAGTCTCAGCCTGCTACTTCTCCGCCATCTTGACTCCTCCTTAACCAGATTTCTGGTTGTCCAGTCGCCCCTCCCCAGGGCTCTACTCTGGAATCCCTCATTTGGTGGGACACCTGAGGTTGAAAAAACAAAACAAAAAACAAAACAAAACAAAAAAAAAAAAAAACGGACTTCTTCCATCCCACAGAATGACCCCAAACTCTTTGGACGGGGCCAAACCCCCAGAGAGTAGGATTCATCCATTTCCCATAAAGTCACCCGGAAATTTCACGACCAAGAGTGACACGATATCCAGAGACAAAAACTTGAGCAAGAGCCTCACACTCCCCCTTTTTTCATATCCCGAAGGGTTCTCCTCATGGTCTGTACATCTGTCCTGCCAACCCTATGACCCGAAACATAAGCCGAGTTTGTGTATTCAGACAACTGTCCAAACAGCCCTGGCCTACACACCCTACATGCTCAGGGCCCTGGTGCCAAACCTGAGGACTGTACTTGCCCTCTCCAAGGGAATTGTGTGTGCCCTTTCCAATGGCCACAACCCTACTAATAGGATAAACCTCCAAAGTCCCTGAGGCCATCCCAATAGTGGTGGCTTCCCATGACAAACAGGGGCAATCTTAGCCCATCTGAGCACCTACCTGCACTCAGACCCATAGACAGATGTCCCCAGAGGTAAAAATGAATGAACAGACCCCTAGGCACTAATCGGATCCATTGCTTTGGTTTCCAGTCATCTCTCCTCAGAATCCTGGATTTCAATACCAGCATAAGGCTGTTTCTTCACTCACCCATCAGAACAATTCTCATCTACACATGGGAAACTTGCACGTTGGAGCTGTGTCAAAGCCTCTGTTTAGGAGATCCATTCAGGCCCCCAGTGCCCACCGCTTCATTCCAAGGTCTCCATAGTCACAAAAACACATTAAGACCCATCCACAGGAAAGTCCATTTGAACTCAGCCTCCTCGGTTGCTCCCCCAGATCCAGCAGATCTAACCTGTCTTGTTGCTAGGAGACAATTGGAATGCGAGGTGGGCTACCCAGCCATCCATCCTTAGAACCCTGCTCGGAATCGTTGGCCTGGCACCAACCAACAGGTCTCAATTGTCCTGCAGAAGAATCTTTGCAGTTTGAGCTTTCACAACTCCCATCGTGGGAAAACCCCCAATGGCCTCGTGATCCCCTCCCTTCATGAAGAGGCCATCAGGGACAGAAAGTCCAACCTGAGCGATCGTCTGATCCTCGCCCTGACTTCAGATGCACGAGTTCTCGATTCAGGTCTGTAGATTGTGCCTGCCATCTCCTCCCCCAGAAACCTAAGCCTAGCTTGTGTTCTCAGACTTCTGTCCTTAGGTTTCCATGGGCACAAGGCTCTGTCTGACACAGACTGAGCCACGACCTCCAGTCAGCCACCCAGAGATGGGCCCCATTTCCTGAAGGTGTGACTTCCTGTGGCGTGAAAAACCAACATCTCTACTCAACCTGGATATTCAGCCTTCTGTCCCAGACCGTAGCTCATATCCATGCCTATGGGTGAACCTGACACACAAGAGTACTCCTTCCCAACTCTCTGAGTGGCACCCAGCTGCATGGCCCACGGGACCACGGTCACACATGGAAGTCTCCCTGGATACAAACAGGCAGCATGAGCCTGCTTTCAAACAAAACCCCGCAGTAGCTGGATCAGGAGCCCACAGAGTGGGACTTCCAGGTCCCTAAGGCCAAATCCTCACCCTTGTTCATGTTTTCAAGGCACCCAGACCCAGAACCTGTCTCTGGAATCCCTATTTGGGTGTCCTCTGAGACGGAAAAACAACAGTCTTCCCTTCCCTCAGAGACACCAAACTCTTGGGAGCTGAGCAGAATCCCCAGAGATGAAGAATTTCTCATGGACTCATGAAGCCACTCCTACCTTTTGCGACCATCCCGGACACACACCCGACAGAAGAACCTGCACTATGACACCTTAATTTCAGTACACTAGGAGCTGCCCTCTGGGCCTGAACATCGTACCTGTGATCACCTCGGCCCTCAATCTAACCCTAGTTTGCTTTTGCAGATATCTCTCCCCAAAGCACTGGCCCACATGCCCCCCCCAGGATGGGGCCTATGGTGCCACACCAGATGACTGTCCTTACACTCCCAAAGGAAACTCAGCCCTTCACGGTTGCCCAAACCCTGAAGATTAGGAGCAAAGTAAAATCCCCTGAGCACACCTCAATTTCTAAGAAGGCTCTGGACCCAAATGCACATTCTGACACACAATGAGCCACTGCCTCCAGGCAGACATCCAAATCCAAGGGCCTGAGTCAGAAGTTTGAACCTGCCATGACTATAGGACTTCATTGATACCCCAGTTTAGATTTTTAGGCACCTGTTCCCAGAGGCCTGTTCTCCAATACTGACTTATATTCCAATATGTGTTACTTGAGCCACACAACAGAACCGCTTCTTTCCCCAAAAGGATACCTTGCTCTTGGTAGCTGTGTCCATGTCTCAGTGTAGGAGAATCCTGCATGGCCTCTGACCACCCCAACATTCTAACGTCTCCCTGGATACAAACCAGCATTATGATCCAACAGCATGAAACTCCATGTCAACTCAGGCCGCTTGGAACTTCACCCCAGAGCCACCAGATCGAAACTGCCATGTTCCTTGCCTGCAGTGGTCAATGGAGTTGTGCTTTTCAGGCATCCATGCGGGAGAGCTCTGCACCCAAACTTTCCATATGGGGGACACTGGAGCAAGCAAACCAGACTCACCCTGTCCAGTAGAAGGAAACCTTGTTATTTGGAGCATCTCACAAGCCTCAGGGTGGGAAATTCTCCATGGCCTCGTGACACCACCCCTCCATTTGGCGGTCATTGTAGACACAAACTCCAGTGTGAGCAAGCATCTGACATCTGCCCTTACTCAGGTCCTGGGTACCTCACATCAGCCGCTGCACACTGGAACTGTCTTTCGCTTGGCACTGAATTGAACCATAGATTATGTTTACAAGTCCATCTTCACCTTCCTCGTCGCCAAACCCTCTTGATAGAGAACTTTGGAGCCACAATGATGCATTCTGCCTACCACCAAGAAAGAAGACGTGCCTGTAGAGTCTGCCTGAAACCCCACATGAGGATCCACCTGCCTGGGCCTTGACGGCGCCTTAATATCATAGGCCACTATGGGCACTCAGGCTCTGTCTGACACAGTTTGAGCCATGACCTCCAGACAGCCACGCACACAGTGGGCCCCATATCCTCTATGTGGGACATGTCATAGCCCAAAACCATAATCTCTATCCAACATGAGTATTCAGGCATCTTTCCTAGACCGTAGCTCAAATCCCTGCCTATGGGGGCCTGAAGCACAGGAGAACTCCTCATTCCTGAGGGCAGGAAACCTGGCTGTTGAGATGGGTGTCCAACCTTCAGAGTGGGGCCCATGAGACCACTGTCACTCATGGGTGCCACCCTGGACACAAACAGGCATTGTGCCCCTAAGCCTGAGCATGCATTCAAATATGCCCTCTCAGTTGCACCACCAGGATACCGCATTGCAGGCCTGGTACTCCCCTAGTTCCAAATACTAACACTTGGCGGGATATTCCAGGCACCCAGGCCCAGAGCCCATCTCTTGAATCCCTGTTTTGAGGCACCCCTAATATGGAAAACAGCCCTATTCCCTTCCGCGAAAAGGCCACCAAACTATTGGGAGCCGCTAGAATCCTTAGAGAGGAAAAGTTTCCCATGTATCCATGAGAACACATCTGCATTCTGAGGCCATCCGGGACACACAATCCAGATATAATAGCATGTACTACCGCATTCGTATCACCCTCTTTACAGTTCATGATGAGCTGCTCTCCAGGTCTACGCATTGGGCCTGCGATCGCCTTGACACTAACTCTAACCCACGTTTTTCTTTGCAGACGTCTCTCCCAAACCATAGCTCACATGCCCTCCAGGATCTCGTCTTTGGAGACACACCACAGGACTGTGCCTGTCATTCCCAAGGAAACTTCGCCCATCATAGTTGCCCCAAACCTCTAGAGTAGGAGAAACCTGCAAGGTCCCTGAGCCCACCCCAATATTGTAGGACACTCTGCATGCAAATGCACACTCTGAAACACCCTGATTCCCTACGTCCAGTCAGACACCCAAGTCAATGGTCCTGAGTCAGAACATTGAACCAGACATTGAACCAGGACCTCATTGGAACCCCCCATTAGTTTTTAAGGCATCTGTCCTCAGAGGCCTATTCCGGAATAAAAACTTATGATACAACATGTGGTCCCTGAGCCACACAACAGAACAACTCTTGTCCCCAGAAGAAGCCGTGCTCTTGGACATATGTCAAACTCTCAGGGTAGGAGAATCCTGCAAGGCCCCTTGCCAACAGTGCATTGTAAGATCTCCCTGGTAACAAACCAGCATTGTGACCCATGTGCAAGATATTCCATGTCAACTCAAGGCCTTGGTACTTCGCCCCAGAGTCATCAGAACGAAACTGCCATATTCCTCAGCTGCGATGGTCAATGGAGGTGTGCTTTCCAGGCATCCATGCCGAAGAGCTCTGCTACCCAAGCATGGGGTACTGTGGAGCAAACAAACCAGACTCCACCTGTCCAGTAGAAGGAAACCTTGCTGTTTGGAGCATCTCACAAGTCTCAGAGTGGGAAATCCCCCATGGGCTCTTGATGCCACCCCTCCATTTATTGGTCATTGTAGACACAAACTCTAGTGTGAGCAAACATCTGACATCCGTCCTTACTCAGGTGCTGGATATATCAAAAAAGACGCTTCACACTGGAACTGCGTTCCGCTTGGCACTGAATTGTACAGTAGCTTGTGTCTACAATTCCATCCTCACCCTACTGCTCCCCAAGGCCTCTTGATATTGAATTCTGGAGCCGCAATGCAGTATTCTGCCTCCCTCATAGGAAGAAGTGCCTGGTTAGTCTTCCCAGAATCCCCACATTAGGATCAGTCTGCTTGGACCTGGAGGGAACCTCGATTTATAGACTTCCCTGGCCACTAGTGTTGTGTCTTACAGAGCCTGTGTCCCGACCTAGAGTCAGTCACAGGGAGTGCAGGCCCCATATTTAGCATGTGGGACTGGCCATGGCCCAAGTCTGTCATCTCTACCCATACTTGGTATTCTCGCACCTTTCCCCAGATTTTGCTGAAATCCTTCCAATGGGGGAACGTGAAACACTATAGAGTTCTAGTCCTTTTCCATGGAAGGACACCTGGGTGTTGAAATGGGTATCCAGCTCTCAAAGTGGGAGCAAGGTACAAGGCCAATGTGACCACGCCAACTCCTGATGGCTCCCCAGGGCACAAACAGGCATTGTGACCCTCCCCCAAGTATGCTTTCAAACAAACTCTCTCAGTTCCACCACAAGGTTCCTGCATTGCAGGCCTGGTAATCCCCTAACCCCAAATTCTAACCCTTGGTGGGATTTTCCAGGCGCCCAGACTTAGAACCCATATCTAAAATCCCTGTTTTGGGGCACCTCTAAGATGGAAAACAGCACTCTTATTTTCCCCCGAAAAAGCCACCAAGCTAAGGGGAGCCGCCAGGATCCTTAGAGACAAAAAGTGTCCCATGGATGCATGAGACCTCACCTACATTCTGAGGTCATTCTGGACACACAATCCAGATGGAAAAGTCTGTGCTACTGTCTTCTAGTCATCCTAATTACAGTTGCTGATGAGCTGACCCCCAGGTCTATGCATTTGGCCTGTGATCACCTCGCGACTAATCCGAACCTGAATTTGTGTTTGCAGACTTTTTTCCCAAAACCATGGCTCACATGCCCTCCTGGATGGGGTCACTCGAGGTGCACCAAAGGACTATGGCTGAATTCCTCAAGGAAACTGTGCCTATCACAGTTGCCCAAACCTTCCAGATTAAGAGAAACCTGCAAGTCCCCTGAGCCCACTCCAATTTTGGCGGCTGTCTGGATGCAAATGCACTGTATGAAACACCCAGATTAGCTACATTCAGATGGACAGCCACGTCAATGGTCCTGAGTCAGAAGATTGAACCTCACATGCCATTGGACCTCATTGGAACACTTGATTAGGTTTTCAGGCATCTGTCCTCAGGGTTCTGTTCTGGAATACCATCTTATGATACAACCTGCCCCTGAGCCCGGAAAACGCCCGGCAAACTCTCTTCGGGCGCCACGCGTCTGAAGGGCAGCCCCACCGCGCATGGCCGGCATCGCGAGCACTCGAGCATGCACCTCACCAGGAAGCCCTCCGTGAGGCAGGCTGCAGTGAGGCCGACGCCTCCTGCTAATCCTTGACCTGCGGGGGTTCCCTCCCTGGTGCTGTCCCATGGGGCCGGGCCCACCACGAAGACTGGGCTCAAAATTTCGCCTGCTTCACAGCCTTCTGCTTCCGGGGTCCTGTCCCTCGGTGCCTCCAACTGGGGAACCCTGGGTCCCGCAGCCACGCCTCCCCCTCCCACCCCAGCGCCAACGGTGCCTTTGGGTGCTTCGGACAAGACTCGGAGCGAGAGAAACCTGCATGCCCCAACTGAGGTCAGCCCCATCCTTGGGCGCCCCATCCGCCCTAAAGACGGAGGCGGAAGCCCGGCCGCCACCTGTCCTTCAACTCTGCTCTGGGAACGCTCCTATGCACTGGGGCCAATTCTCACGAGCGTTCTGCCCAAACCAGGATCGGTTTAGGCAGAACGCTCATGAGAATTGGTCGGCGTTGGGCAGCCCTGTGGACTGCCCTGCTCTCCGTGGCCCAGGGCCCTTTCTCGCCTGGAGCATGGGGCGGCTGCCTGGAAAACGCACGGAAACGACGTGGCCCACGCGGGGCCTCTGGCCCAGGGGATGTTCCCGGAGTAGAGTTGAAGGAAGGGTGGTGGCCAGGTGTGCGCCTCCGTCTTTCAGGCAGATGAGGTGCCTAAGGATGCGGCTGACCTCTTTGTGGGCATGCAGGTTTTCTCGCTCCCATGGTTGTCTGAAATGCCAAAAGGCACCATTGGCGCTGGCGTGGTAGGGAGATGCGTGGCCGCAGGACTCAGGGTTCCCGATATGGAGGCCATGAGGGACAGGACGCCGGAAGCAGAAGGCTGGGGAAGCAGGAGATAGTTTGAGCCCGGGCTTCGTGATGGGCCCGGCCTCATGGTAAAGCGCCAGGGATGCGACTCCCCGCAGGCCCAGGATTAGCAGGAGGTGTCGGCCTCGCTGTAGCCTGCCTCGCAGAAGGCTTCCTGGCGGGGTTCCTACTGGATTGCTCGCAATGCCGCACCAAGCCCCGGGGGGGTGGGGAGGGGCAGCCTTGCAGACGTGCGGCACCCGAAGCATGTTTGCCGGGCGTTTTCCAACCAATTCTCACGAGAGTTCTGCCCAACCGGGGATTGTTTTGGGCAGAGTGTCCGTGAGAATTGGCCGGTGTTTGGCAGCCCTGCCGACCGCCCTGCTCTCCGTGGACCAGGGCTCTTTCTTGCCCGGAAAAAACACACAGAAATGACGCGGCCCACCTGGAGGCCCTGGCGCAGGGGTGTGTTCCCAGAGCAGAGTTGAAGGACAGGAGGCGGCGGCCGGGCGAACGTCTTCGTCTTTAGGGCAGATGGGGCACCCAAGAATGGGGCTGACCTCAGTTGGGGCATGCAAATTTCTCTCTCTCTGAGGACTGTCCAAAGCACCCAAAGGCACCTTTGGTGACGGTGTGGGAGGGGGGTGGCGTGGCCGTGGAACTCAGGGATCCGCAGATGGAGGCACCGAGGGACAGGACCCCGGAAGCAGAAGGCTGGGAAGCAGGCAAAATTTCGAGCCTGGGATTCATGGCAGGCCTGGCCCCATGGGACAGCGCCAGGGAAGGGACCCCACTGGTCGAATCTTAGCAGTGAGGTTGGCCTCACTGCAGCCTGCTCGGGGAGGGCTTCGTGGAGATGTGCGTGCTCAAGCGCTCATGATGCCGGCCATTCCAGGTGGGGCGGCCCTGCAGACGTGCAGCGCCCGAAGCGAGTTCGCCAGGCGTTTTCCAGCCTATTCTCATGAGGGTTCTGCCCAAACTGGGATCGGCAGAATTGGCCGGCCATGGGCAGCCCTGCGCAGCACCCTGCTCTCCATTACACAGGCCCCTTTCTCGACCAGAGCAAGGGTCGGCTTTCTGGAAAACACGTGGAAACGAAACGAGTTTCCTCCAGGCCCACCCGGAGGCCCTGGCCAGGGAAGCATTCCCGGTGCAGAGTTGAAGGACGGGTGGTGGCTGGGCATACTGGGATCGGTTTGGGCAGAAAGCTCATGAGAATTGGCCAGCGTTGGGCAGCCCTGCGCACCGCCCTGCTCTCCGTGGCCCAGGGCCCTTTTTCGCCCGGGGCATGGAGCAGCTGCCTGGAAAAGGGGCAGGAAGCGGCGTGGCCCACGGGGGGGGCCCCGGCACAGGGGAGTGTTCCCAGAGGAGAGTTGAAGAACGGGTGGTGGCAGGGTGTGCGCCTCGGTCTTTTCGGGCTGAAAGGACGCCCAAGGATGGGCTGTCCTCAGTTGGGTCATGCACGTTTCTCTCACTCGGAGGCTTGTCCGAAAGGTGAAGTGCACCGTTGGTATCGGGTTGGAGGGGGAGGCATGGCCGTGGGACTCCGGTTTCCTCAGATGGAGGCACGGAGGGACAGGACCCTGGAAGCGGAATGCTTGAAAGCAGGCGAAATTTCGAGCCTGAGTCTCGGGGCAGCCCCGGACCCATGGGACAGTGCCAAGGAGGGGACCCCCGCATGCCAAAGAGCAGGAGGCGTCGGCCTCCCGGCAGCCTGCGTCGCGAGGGCTTCCTGGGGAGGTTCGAGCGCTTGTGATGCCGCCCAGGCCCGGGGGGGGGGGGCGGCCCTGCAGAGGAGCGGCGCCCAAAGCGAGTTCGCCGGGTGTTTTCCGCATGCTGAGGAGCCGGAGGCGTCGGCCTCGCCGCAGCCTGTCCCACGTAGGGCTTCCTGGCGGTGTTCGGGGGGCAATTGCTCGAAAAGCCGGGCCAGGCCCAGTGGGGCGTCCGTGCAGACGTGTGACACCCGAAGCGGGTTTGCTGGACGTTTTCTAGCCAATTCTCACGAGCGTTCTGTCCAAACCGGAATCGGTTTGGGAAGAACGCTCGTGAGAATTGGCCGGCGTTGGGAAGCCCTGGGGACAGCCCTGTTCTCCGTGACCCACGGCCCTTTCTCGCCCGGGGCATGGGACAGCAGCGGGAAAAAAAGGTGCCGAAACAATGTGGCCCACGCAGGGCTCCGGTGCAGGGGACCGGTCCCGGAGCAGAGTTGAAGAACGAGTGCCGGCAGGGCGTGCGCCTCCATCTTTTTGGTCGGGTGGGGCGCCCAAGGATGGGGCTTCCTCAGTTGGGGCATGGAGGTTTCTCTCGCTCTTAGGCTTGTCCGAAGCACCGAATGCACCGTTGTCGCCAGGCTGGAAAGGGGAGGAGTAGCCGGGGGACTCGGGTTTCCCCAAATGGTGGTATGGAGGGACAGCGGAAGCGGAAGGCTGGGAAGCAGGTGAAATTTCGAGCCCGAGTCTCAGGGCATCCCTGGCCCCATGGGACAGTTCCAAGGAGGGGACCCTCAGAGGCCAAGGAGCAGGAGGCATCGGCCTCGCCGCAGCCTGCCCCGCCTAGGGCTTCCTGGCAGTGATCGGGTGCAATTGCTCAAAAAGCCGGGCCAGGCCCATGGGGGCGGCTGTACAGAAGTGCGACACCCGAAGCGAGTTCGCTGGACGTTTTCTGGCCAGTTCTCATGACCGTTCTGCCCAAACTGATCCCAGTTTGGGCAGAACGCTCGTGAGAATTGGCCGGCATTGGGCAGCCCTGCGGACCACCCTGCTCTCCGTGGCCCAGGGCCCTTTCATGCCAGGGCATGGGGCAGCCGCCCAGAAAAGGCATGGAAAGGACATGGCCCATGAGGGGGACCCGGGGCATGGGAGCGTTTCCAGAGCAGAGTTGAAGGACCGGTGGCGGCAGGGCGTGCACCTCCATCTTTCAGGCGGATGGGTCGCCCAAGATTGGGTCTGACATCAGTTGGGGCATGCAGGTTTCTCTCACTCCGAGGCTTGTCCAAAGCACCGAAAGGCACCTTTGGCGCCGGTTGGTAGGGAGATGAGTGGCCGCGGGACTCAGGGTTTCCCATACTGAGGCCACGAAGGTAGGACACCAGAAGCGGAAGACTCGGGAAGCAGGCGAGGGTTGGAGTCCGGGCTTCGTGCCACGCCCGGCCCCATGGGACAGCACCAGGGATGGAGCCACCGCAGGCCAGGCCGAGGATCAGCAGGCATCGGCCTCGCCACATCCTGCCTCACGGAGGGCTTCCTGGCGGGTTTCCGGCGCGAGTGCTCGCGATGCCAGGCCAGGGCCGGTGGGGGAAGGCTGCAGACATGCTACACCCGAAGTGAGTTCGCTGGGTGTTGTCCGACCAATTCTCCCGAGAGTTCTGCCCAAACCGGGATTGGTCTGGGCAGAACACTCATGAGAATTGGCTGGCATTGGGAGGCCCTGCGGACCGCCCTGCTCTCCATGGCCCAGGGCCCTTTCTCGCCCGTTGCATGGGGCGGCCGCCAGGCCAGGAAAAAACCGTGGAAATGACGTGGCCCACCCGAGGGCCCTGGTGCAGGGGAGCGTTCCCAGAGCAAATTTGAAGGACAGGTGGCGGCCTGGCGTTTGCCTCCGTCTTTTCGGGCTGATGGGGCGCCCAAGGATGGAGCTGACCTCATTGTGGGCAGGCAGGTTATCTCGCTCCGAGGGTTGTCCGAAGTGCTGTAAGGCACCGTTGGCGCCGGTGTGTTAGGGAGATGCGTGGCTGCGGGACACAGGGTTCCCGATATGGAGGCCACGACGGATAGGACCCTGGAAGCAGAAGACTGGGGATGCAGATGATGGTTCGAGCACGGGCTTGGTGCTGGGCCCGGCCCCATGGGACAGCGCCAGGAAGGGGACCCCTGCAGGCCATGAAGCAGGAGTAGTCGGCCTCAACACAGTCTGCCTCGCAGAGGGATTCCTGACCGTGTTCGGGCGCAAGCCCTGGCGATGCTGGGCCAGGGGGGGGGGGGGGGGCGGCCCTTCAGATGTGCGGCACCCGAAGCAAATTCGCCGGGCATTTTCCGGCCTATTCTCAGGAGCGTTCTGCCCAAACCGGGATCGGTTGGGCAGAACGCTCCTGAGAATTGGCCGGCGTTGGGCAGCCTTGGGGTTCACCCTGCTCCCCGTTGCCCTGGGTCCTTACTTGCTTGAGACTTGTCACGGACACCTGGAAAATGTGACAAATGACGTGACCCCCATGGGGGCACCAGTGCAGAGGAGCATTCCTGGAGCAGAGTTGAGATACGGGTTCCCCTTTCTCCACATCCTCTCCAACACATGTTGATTCCTATCTTGCTGATTTGGGCCGTTCTAACTGGTGTCAGGTGCTATCTCAATGTGTTTTAATTTGAGTCTCCATGAGGGCTAGTGATGATGAACATTTTTTCATAAGTCTGATAGCCATTTGTATGTCTTCATTGGAGAAATGTCTGTTCCTATATTCTGCCCATGTTTTTATATGATTGTCTGCTTTGTGTGTGTTGAGTTTGAGGAGTTCTTTATAGATCCTGGATATCAACATGTTGTCTGTACTATCATTTGCAAATATCTTCTCCCATTCCCTGGGTTGCCTCTGTGTTTTGTTGACTGTTTCCTTTGCTGTGCAGAAGCTTTTGAATTGATGAAGTCCCAAAAATTCACCTTTGCTTTTCTTCGCTTCGCTTTGTTTTTGGAGACATATCTTGAAAGAAGTTGTTGTGGCCAGTGTTGAAGAGGTTACTGCCTATGTTCCCCTCTATGATTCTCATGGATTCCTCCCTCAAGTTTAGGTCTTTTATCTATTTCGAGTTCTCTGTGTTTGGTGTAAGAGAATGGTCGAGTTTCAGTTTCATTCATCTACACATAGCTGTCCCAATTTTCCCAGCACCATTTATTGAAGAGACTGCCTTTATTCCACTGTATATTTTTCCTACTTTGTTGAAGATCATTTGACTGTAGAGTTTATTGGCCATATCTGAGCTCTCTACTCAGTTCCACTGGTCTATGGTTCTGTTTTTATGTGAGTCCCATGCTGTATTGGTGATCAGAGCTTTGTATAACACTGGAAATCAGACAACGTGATGCTCCCAGTTTTGTTTTTCTTTTCGTCATTTCCTTAGCAATACAGTGTCTCTCTGATTCTACACAAATTTTAGGCTTGTGTTGGCTCCAGCACTTTAAAACATACCGGTGGAATTTTTTTTTGGAATGGCATTAAAAGGATCAATTGCTCTAGGCAGTCCCTTAACATTAAATGTCTAGACCTATTAGCAATGTTTATGCTTCTGATCCATAAGCATGAAATGGGCTTCTGTCATTTTTGTTTTCTTCAATTTCTTTCATGAGTGTTGTATAGTTCCTCACTTACAGATCCTTTACCTCTTTGGTTTTGTTTATTCCCAGGTATGTTATTGTTTGGGTGTTGTAGTTAACGGAATCCATTCTCTAATTTCCCTTTCTGTATTTTCATTGGTAATGTAAGAAAGCCAATGACTCTTGTAGCATGATTTTGTATCCTGCCACATCATTGGATTGCTGAATGCGTTCTATTAGTTTGGGGGTGGAGACTTTTGGGTATTCCATATAAAGTATATCAAATGTGAAGAGAGAGATTGACTTCATTGCCAATTTGGATACATTTTATTTCTTTTTATTGTCTGTTTGCTGATGTGAGGACTTGAAATAATATGTTGAACAAGAGTGGTGAGAGTGGGCATCCTTCTCATGTTCCTGATCTCAAAGGGAAGGCTGTCAGCTTTTACCCATTGAGGAGGATATTTACTGTGAATTTTTCATATAAAATTTTAAGAGGTTGACAAATATTTCCTCTATCCCTATACTTCGAAGCGTTTTAATCAGGAACGGATGCTGCCAAATGCTTTTTCATCATCAATTGAGAGGACCATGTTGTTCCCTCACCTCTCTTATTAATTTGTTCTATGACATTGATTTGCAAATGTTGAACCACCCTTGCAACCTAGGCATAGATCTCACCCGATCATCGCAGATAATCTTTTTAATGTACTGTTGGATTCTATTAGCTAGGATCTTGCTGAGTATAGTAGCATCCATATTCATCAATTATATTGGTTTGAAATTCTCCTTCTTGATGAGGACTTTGCCTGGTGTGTGGATCAGGGTAATGCTGGCTTCAAAAAAAACTGTCTGGAAGTATTCCTTCTATTTCAAATTTTGGAAAGAGCTTCAGGAGAAGAGGTGTTAGTTTTTTTTTAAAGTTTGGTGCAATTCGCTAGGGCATCCGTCAGGGACTGGGGTCTTGTCTTTTGGTAGGCTTTTGATCACTGTTTTTAAACCCGTTACTGGATAACGGTCTATTCGGGTTGAACATTTCTTCCTTGTTCAATTTGGGGATTTAACAGTTTTCTAGGAATGCATCCATTTCACCTAGGTTGCTTAGCTTATTTCATATACTTTTTTTCCCAATTTCTTTTCAGTTTAACCATATTCATTGTTTTAGCACCACACCCAGTGCTGCATGCAATCCATCCCCTCTCTATTACCCACCAAGTATTTCCACAACCTCCCACCCCTGCTCTTTCAATGCCCTCTTAGATTCTTTTTCAGAGTCCATAGTCTCTCATGGTTCCCCTCCCCTTCCAATTTCCCTCCACTCCCTTCTCCTCTCCATCTCCCCTTGTCCTCCATGCTATTTGTTATACTCCACACATAAGTGAAACCCTATGATAGTTGACTCTCTCTGATGGATTTATTTCACTCAGCAGAATCTCTTCCAGTCCCGTCCAGGTTGCTGCAAAAGTTGGGTATTCATCCTTTATGAATGGAAGCATAATACTTCATAGTGTATATGGACCACATCTTCCTTATCCATTCTTCTAAGGGCATCTTGGTTCTTCCCACAGTTTGGCAAGCGTGGCCATTTCTGCTATAAATTTGGGTTAGATGGCCCTTCTTTTCACACCATCTGTATCTTTGGGTTAAATACCTAGGAGTGTAATTGCAGGATTATAGGGAAGTTCCATTTTTAATTTCTTGAGGAATCTCCACACCGTTCTCTAAGGAGGCTGCACCCCTTGCATTCCCACCCACAGTATAAGAGGATTCCCCTTTTTCTCCACATCCTCTCTAACACATATTGTTTCTCGTCTTGCTAATTTAGGCCATTCTAACTGGTGTAAAGTGACATCTTAATATGATCTTAAGTTAAATCTCACTGATGCCTAGTGACGATGAACATTTTTTTCAAGTGTCTGATAGCCATTTGTATGTCTTCATTGGAGAAGTGTCTGTTCATAACTTCTGCCTATTTTTTTTGATATAATTATCTGTTTTGTGTGTGTTTATTTTGAGGAGTTTTTCATAGATCCTGTATACCAACCTGTTGTCTGTACTGTCATTTGTAAATATCTGATTTTGACGAAGTCCCCGAAGTTTATTTTGGCTTTTGTTTCATTTGCCTTTGAAGACATATCTTGAAAGAATTCGCTGTGGTTGATATCAAAAGATTACTGCCTATGTTCTCCTCTAGGATTCTGATGGATTCCTGTCTCACCTTGAGACAGGAATCTTTTTATCCATTATGATTTCCTCTTTGTGTATAGTGTAAGAGGATGGTC
Source organism: Mustela putorius furo (assembly GCF_011764305.1). Classification (NCBI taxonomy): domain Eukaryota; kingdom Metazoa; phylum Chordata; class Mammalia; order Carnivora; family Mustelidae; genus Mustela; species Mustela putorius. The sequence continues at coordinate 67,139 of NW_025421454.1, forward strand.
GAGTTTCATTCTTCTACATAGAGCTGCCCAATTCCCTGCACCATTTATTGAAGAGACTGCCTTTTTCCCAATGTATATTTTTTCCTGCTTTCTTGAAGATTATTTGTCCATAGAGTTGATAGTCCATATCTGAGCTCTCTATTGTGTTCCACTAGTTTAGGGGTCTGTTTTTATGCCAGTCCCATGCTGTCTTGGTGATCACAGCTTCATAGTAACCCTTTAAATCAGGCAACGTGGTGCTCCCGTTTTGTTTCTCTTTTCAGCAATTCTTAGCAATACGGGGTCGCTTCTATTCCACACAAATTTTAGGCGTGTGCTTGGTCCATCTCTTTCAAAGATATCGGTGGAATTTTTATTGCAATGGCATTAAATGGATCAATTGCTCTAAGCAGTATACACATTTTAAGAATGTTTATTCTTCTGATCCATGAGAAATCAATGGTTTTCCGTCTCATTGGTTTTCTTGCATTTCTGTCATGAGTGTTCTCTAGTTCCTCGAGTATAAATCCTTTACCTCTTTGGTTTGGTTTATTCCCAGGTATCTTATGGTTCGGGTGCTGTAGTAAATGGCATTGATTCTCTAATTTCCCTTTCTGTATTTTCATTGATAATGTAGAAGAAAGCCACTGATTTCTGTATCATGATTTTGTATCCTGCCACATTCTTGAATTGCTATTTGAGGTCTGATAGATTGGGGGCGGGGTCTTTTGGGATTTCCATAACGATTATGTCATGCTTGAGGAGAGAAAGTTTGATTTCTTCGTTGCCAACTTGGATACCTTTTATTGCTCTTTGTTGTCTGATTGCTGTTGCCGAACTTCACAGCCTATGTTGAACAAGGGTTGTGAGAGTGGGTGTCCTTGTCATGTTCCTGATTTCAAAGCAAAGGCTGGGATCTTTTACCATTGGAGGAATCTCTACACTGTTCTCCAAAGAGACTGCACCAACTGGCATTCCCACCCACAGTGTAAGAGGATTCCCCTTTCTCCACATCCTCTCCAACACATGTTGTTTCCCGTCTTGCTAATTTAGGCCATTCCAACTGGTGTAAAGTGACATCTTAATGTGGTTTTCATTTAAATCTCCCTGATACCTAGTGATGGCGGACATTTTTTCAGGTGTCTGGTAGCCATTTTTATGTCTTCATTGAAGAAGTGTCTTTTCAAGTGTTCTGCCCATTTTTTGATATGATTATCTGTTTTTTGTTTGTGTTGAGTTTGAGGAGTTCTTCATAGATCCTTGATATCAACCTTTGTCTGTCCTGTCATTTGCCAATATCTTATCTTATTCCATGAGTTGCCACGTTTCTTTCTTTATTGTTTCCTATGCAGTGCAGAATCTTTTGATTTTGGTGAGTTCCCGAAGTTTATTTTGGCTTTTTCTTTTCCTTTGGTTTGGAGGCATGTCTTGAAAGAAGTCACTGTGGCTGATATTGAAGAGATGCTGCCTATGTTCTCCTCTAGGATTCTGATGGATTCCTGTCTCACATATCCATTATGAGTTTATCTTTGTGTATGGTGTAAGAGGCTGGTCGATTTTCATTCTTCTAAATAGAGCTGCCCAGTTTCCCCTGCAACATTTATTGAAGAGACTGTCTTTTTTCCACTGTATATTTTTTCCTGCTTTCTTGAAGATTATTTGGCCATGGAATTGATGGTCCATATCTGAGCTGTCTACTGTGTTCCACTGGCTTATGGGTCTGTTTTTATGCCAGTCCCATGCTGTCATGGTGATCAGGGAGGCTCTCCTGGGACTTGGGACTTAAGCCCCTGTCCCTAGCTGCCCCGATTCCCACAATTTCCCCCCACGATCCCTTGCTCTTTTGGAGTGCTTTCAACCAGTCTCCAAGGTAATGCTGGTCCCCAGAAGCAGGGCACTCTTGCTCGTATTGGGGTATTACTTTCCAACCAATCACCTTTGGTGGCTCCCTCCCCCTTTTGTTTATCTTCCGATATCAGTCGCCATTCCCACTCTGCTTTACTTGTCCACTGGTGCCTTCTGCCCCAGTAGAGATCCCACGTGTATAATTCTGATCTCAGGCTGATTTCATGGGTGATCGGAGTTCTTTGGTGGGTAATCAGCTCACTTTGGTGTAAGGGCTGAAAAGGCGCCTCCTCTTACTTCCCTGCCATCTTGTCCCTCTGAATACCCAACTTTTATATTAACATAGATGGGACAGGAGGAGATTAAGCTGAGTGAAATAAGTCAAGCAGAGAAAGTCAATTATCATATGGTTTCACTTACTTGTGTAACATAAGGAATATCACGGAGGACATTCGGAGAAGGAGAAGGAAAGGAAATGTGAATTGGGATAAATCGGACGGGGGAGATGAACCATGAGAGACTGTGGACTCTGAGAAATAAACTTAGGGTTTTGGAGGGGAAGGGAGTGGGGGGATGGGTGAGCCTGGTAGTGGGTATTAAGGAGGGCATGTATTACACGGAGCACTAGGTATGGTGCATAAACAATGAATCTTGGAACACTCAAAAAGTAAAATTAAAAAAATTAAATGTGACTTTACTACAGATCCTAAGGGTCAGAGAGGGAATCACAATGGAGATTCTCAACCATTCTTACATCAGAGCTCACAATGACACTCTATCTCTGAAGAGCAGTATAAATAAGGTAGGCAGGATTTGAGCCTTAAGTCAGAGTTCTTCCTGCTTCAGCCATACCTGGCAGCCTTGGCCTGTGCCCCCCTCCCCAGATGCCCTTTCTGGTGGCCCTGAGCTAGTGGGGACCACATGGTCCTATGGAGATGGGAAGCTTCACACCCCTATTGATGATGGCGCTATTGTATTGTTCTCACCAGTCCAACAACATGATTTCTGAGTGAAATAAATAGCAGCTTCTTGACCTTCTTAAGATTTGAAAATCATCTTGAGTCATCTATTAGAAATATGATTTCAACATGTCTTCTTTTTCTGAAAAAAGAAGGAAAGAAAGAAAAAAGAAAGAAAGAAAGAAAGAAAGAAAGAAAGAAAGAAAGAAACCCAAATAGTAATCATGGCTTCCTGAGCACCTGCTCTTGAGAGCCATAACAGTGGCTCTTTGTGGAATTGTCCCTCATAAACTTCTAAACTGTGATGTAGGTATTTTAGTAGGCACATTTTCTAGGTGGTTAGATAGGGGCTTAGAGATGACTCCAGTAAGAGTGAATTTTAGTGTCAGAAACCTAAATGGCATCCCCAAACTGATTCAAAATCCCTTGTTATTCCATACAGGGTACTATTTCCCTCCTATCCATGTGGTCTTCATAATCTGAAAACATCTCAAGTCTCAGGGTTTTCTTGCGTGGCCAACTGGAACAGATCCATCTGGCTTTTAACGTCTGCCCATCATGATCATTAAGATAATTATCTCAGTGGAGGACCTCCAGTAAGATACTCAAAGATCTTTAAGAATACAGACATTATAATACTTTTCTGATATTAAAGTCACTGAAATTACCTTTTTAAAATTAATTAACACTCTGGTATGTTCAGAATGTTCTATAAGACAGATCTGAGTTAGTATTAAAAAAACACTCAGCTCACCCTCTTCTACAAAGGGAGACAATGCTTGTAAACATTGCTGAACTATTCCTTTACCTACGGTTATTTATTACCAACCACCATAGTGTTTATATGGTATGACTATGACTTACATTAGTCAAAATCTGCAAGGAAAGAACATAGACATTGTACCCAACTTCAGGGACACTTCATGTTAATACTAGTGTTGTGACAATGAGCTATGCTGCTGTTTTGTTCTATAGTACAAGGGAATGGTACCAGACAGCTTAAAATTCTGACTTTAAATTATCTGTGTGCTTCAGAGATTTGGGCAGGAGAAGGGTAGGAGCCCAGCGTCTGTGAACATTTCTGTTATCTGTGTTGACCATGGAACAGGTAAACTTCTGTAGACATCATTTTGATTTCTTGGTACTATTGTTAAAGATGCTTTTGTCTCAAGTTCTTCCCTTCAGAAGTACTTAGAATGATAAAGGGAATTTTTATCTTTGACCATCCATGGGGCCAGATCCTGGGCTCCCAGGAAAGCTATCCCTTAACATTTTACCAAGCTCAAAATGATGGGGAAAAACCTCAGTGCATAGGCCCTATTTCTGTCCTAAGCACATGTTTCACATCTGCTTTGAGAAGAAAAAGATCACCAAAGACTGCCATTGCAAACATAAAGATAAGAAAAAACAGAAGAACCTCTCCTGCTCCCATAAGATTAAAGTCATACTGATTTGCACAAACTGAAAACATATGAAAAAGTTCTGGAATGTTCTTCCTCATGATGATGTGTACAAACAAAACAGAATATAGAAAATTTCCCCAAATGCCCCTTCCCTGGAGTCCTCCTTTTCTTTAAGATTTTATTTATTTATTTATTTAAGAGAGAGAGAGAGAGAGTGCACACAAGCCAAGGGAGAGGGAGAATCAGGTTACCACTGAGCAGGGAGCCTGATGTGGAGCTCAATGCAGGGCTTGATTCCAGGACCCTGGGATCATGACCTGAGCTGAAGGCAGACACCTAAAGGCTGAGCCACCCAGGTGCCATGGGCTCTCCCTTTTTTGTGAAGATTGTGTCTCCCAGGCAGCTGTCTTGACTTGGGTTTGAATAAAACTCTCTTCCTTTCTCTCTAAATGTTTAAAAGGGTTTGTCATTTAGTGTCAATAATAGCAATATGTTTTATTTTTAAGTGAAGAGTATTCCTGGTTTACAACTCCAACAGCACAGAAGGGCGGTTGTTCTCATTCATCCTGGGCTTCCCTGCAGAAGGAAGCACATGTATATATATTGCAGCACAAATGGCTCATCCTAGAGGGTGCGTTGAAGGTCTAAGAAGTACTGCCCACTCTAGGGGTGAGAGAGTTCTTCCCACGTGGAGCATTACTATTTGGGTCTTAAAATTGTCTTGGAAATGTTGGAAACCATTGCATTTCCTGAAGCCCAAGCCTCAGAAGGTCTGAGAACAGCTGACCTGTTCAGGAGCCAGGCACAGCTCCTAGGGTAGTGTTGGTGCAGGAATGGAAGGGGCAAGGCTCTGAGGGTGGTCTGCAGCTAGAGGGATGTGGGGAATGGGCCCTGTGTGAGGGGGCCCTGCTCCAAACTCCTCCCATGCCTGTGTGTCCCAGTCAGCTGTACAGGTGGGATGGGACTCTAGGACCACCTGCATATACAGGAAGGCACCAGTATAAGTTCCAGTGGCTGGATTCAGGCAGTCACAGCAACCAATGGGCTTGGGGCACCACCCTCCCTTACCAGTCATCCTGTGGGGGTGAGGCTACCTTTCTGTGGGTAGGCCCCCAGCTGCCCAGGATGCAGCAGTGAGGTAGGAGAAGGCGAGATTGACCTGTGGGGGTACCCTCGTGGGTGAATAGACACTGTGGACCAGGGTAGGGACCTGGGGGGTAGGTTAAGCCCCACGTGGGAGGTTGGGATATGGGAAGGGGGCATGGAATGAGCTAATCCTGGGAGCTCAAATGAGTTCTCCTTTTTCCCTTGAAAGTCTCTTCTGCCCTATATCCATTAATTGGCAGTATCCCCAAGATCCCTGAACTCTAGGGTGCCCACTCACTCCAGGTTTTGTGGGGTGAGTTGTGGACATTTCAGGTTTCCCAGTGTTCTCCAGGAAAAGTGGATGTAAGGATGGCACACAGTCCCCACGTCATTGAGTTGCACCCCGGTTTCTGACACAGTGCAGGTAATGGACCTTGAGCAGCACCTCCAGTTCAGCAGGGTCCCCCCTGTTCAGGCACAAGTGTGGCAGCACCAACCTCAGAGGCACCCCCCAACTTCAGCATTGTTCCCTGCGTCCCTAGGAGATGATGGTAATGTCCTGTCAGGATCATGCAGGTGGGTCCTCCATGTTCCTTTCTCTGGCCCCAGGCACAGGTGTGGTGGTAACATCCCCAGAGGCATCCACCCATTTTATCATTGTGCCCTGTGTCCCTCATGGATGGTGGCGATAGGCTGTCAGGATTGTGCAGGAGAGTCCTCCAAGTCCCTGTTCTCCCAGGCACAGGTGTGGTGGGCACAAACCTTAGAGTATACCCCATCTTCAACACTGTGCCTCGTGCCCTGGGGTTGGTGGTCATAGGCTGCAGGATCCTGCAGGAGAGTCCTCCAGTTGGGGGCCTGGAAGCTGGAGTAAACCAGACCCCACTCAAGTTGCACAAGGAACAGGTGAGTTGAGGTGTTCATTTGGAAGAGTAATCTCACTTTTCCAACAAAGACAGAGTCATCAGTCTACTTTTGATGAACATAAGTACTACTTAAGAAAAAAATGTGTGTGGGGCACCTGGGTGGCTCAGTGGCGTTAAGCCTCTGACTTCCGCTGAGGTTTGTGATCCCACGGTCCTGGGATCGAGCCTCAAATTGGGCTCTCTGATTAGCAGGGAGCCTGCTTCCTCTTCTCTCTTTGTCTGCCTCCCGGACTGCTTGTAATCTCTCTGTCAAATAAATAAATAAAATCTTAAAAAAAAAAAAGAAACAAGTGTGTGTTTCCCCTTCTCCCAGGAACTGAAACAGATGTGCAGGCCATAGATTGCAGATGCCTATTTGTGCCCACCTGACAGCATTTCTCTGCTCTGGCTCCAGAAAACCTGAAGTTTTGAACACCAGCATCTGGGTCAGTGATGCAGCTTGTCACAGGACATTTATGTTCAGAGAAAGCAGCAGATACAGTGGGCGCAATGTCACATCCATGTCAGGAGTAGAGGTAAAACTTCTCATTAACTCAAAATCTCCTGGACTTTTCTCTTTCCTCTAGTTGAGCCACGAAGTAAAACTTAAGTCATTGTCAGCATTCTGGATTTGGTTCAAGAGTTACTCACTTTCCCTGCAGGTAGACCATTTCAGGGAATACCCTTTTATTTGTTGATTTTTTTGCTTACAAAATATCATCTGAACATCTGTTTCTGAGGAAATCACTTATTGGAAAGGAGTGATAAGATTTACCCCTTGTGCGTGTGTGTGTGTGTGTTTAAAGATTTTATTTATTTATTTGACAGACAGAGATCACAAGTAGGCAGAGAGGCAGGCAGAGAGAGAGAGAGGAGTTAGCAGGCTCCCCACAGAGCAGAGAGCCCCATGCGGGGCTCAATCCCAGGACCCTGGTATCATGACCTGAGCCAAAGGCAGAGGCTTTAACACACTGAGCCACCCAGGTGCCCCAGCTCTTTGTGTGTTTTTAACATACAATTTCATCCCTTAACTAACAAGGTTTATTCCGTTGGGCCTAGGGTATAGTTAGGTGGCCAACATCTAGAGTTGGGTGGCTTTTTGTCATCAGATACAGACTTGGATGATGTCTTGTCATTTGTCAAAGGTGATGTTTCCTAATTTATCAGTCTTTTCATCAGAAGAGTTATAATTAATGTATAGGGAAAATTCAAAGTTATTCAAGGTAGCCATTTACTGTTTAAAAGTTGACCTTGGTTTTCTAATTTAACTAAATGCATCATCTAGATACTTTGACGTGCTGTATTTTTTCTGCAGTTTCTTTGATGGTAGAGTCAGAAGGAGAGACGTTTGGAAATTCTTATGGATAGATGCATGCTGTTGGCTCCAAGGAGCTTGGTTTCAGGAGCCCTGGGGTGAGTTCTGCAACTGCTTCCCTGACCTTAGGTGAGTCAGGTTATACCACAGAGTTTCTGTTTCCTCCTTATGAATCTGCTGGCAGGTAATATCTATGGAAAGGCTTTCTACACAGAAACTGTAATGTATATTGAAGAGCAAATTAAAATCAGATGATTTGGCTGTATTGTTCTGTAAATAATAGTTTTAATCCTTGCCCCCGACAGGATGTCTGGGTGGCTCAGTGGGTTAAAGCCTCTGCCTTCTGTAGAGATCAGATCATGATCTCAGGGTCCTGGAATTGAGCCCCCCACATCAGAGCCTGCTTCCCTTTCTCTCTCTCTGCCTGATTGTGATCTCTGTTTAAATAAATAAATAAAATCTTTACAGAAATAGTTTTAAACCCTCCTGTCATGAGACATGGTATTTTATTGCACAAGGAGTCCTCAGAACGCTATAATGAAAGTGTCAGATCACAGAGCACATTCAGGTTCCATTGGTAGGTTAGTGACCATTTACCAGGTAGGAGGTAAGGGGAGAGAAATATGACAGAAGGCAAAAGTAGGTGTTAACCATTCATTACGTAGCATTCTGCATTTCTCATGAAAGCCTTGGGCCAGTGTAATTTTGGAAGAAGGAGAAGGAATCCTGGAGCTTTCTGGCAGACAGGGGAATTCCAGGTCTGAGTAGAGCTGACAGGGGTCCCAGAGTAGAGCTGAGTGCATTCTGCAAGAGGTTGTGGGCAGGACTGGCTCCAGGGGGTGGTGTGTCTCCCGTGTGACGGTTGTGACAGGTCAGAGCTGTGAGCAGTTTCCTGGATGAGGACAAGTGAGCCACAGGTGGAGAACTGGCAGAACACCTTCTTCTGTGCCACCAGCCTCACCCAACACACACAACCTCATTGTCTGTCCCTGTCACTCCAATTCTGACTGCTCTGTGCTGCCAGGATGAGATGTTGGTTTGTGCTCCTTTCTTTGCATGTCAGTGAAGTTTCAAAACTTTGATTATGGAAGGGACGCCTGGGTGGCTCATTTCGTTAAGCAGCTGCCTTCGGCTCAGGTCATGATTCCAGCATCCTGGGATCGAGTTCCACATCGGGATCCTTGCTCGGCAGGGAGCCTGCTTCTCCCTCTGCCTCTGCCTGCCTCTCTGTCTACTTGTGCTCACTCTCGCTCCTCTCTCTCTCTGAAAAATAAATAAAATCTTAAAAAAAAAAAAAAAACTTTGATTATGGAAATGGCGGGTCATCAGAATGGCTATTATTCTTATTTCCTGCTCTTTAATTAACCACAGTGAATCATACCTGCTAGTGGAAGGGGCGATCTGTGTGTTTTTATTTCCTGTTTAAATTAAACAATGGGAAAACAATCTTTTGAGGAATAAAAAAACCCTTCATGGGGACTCATGTTTTTCTCTTCTGTGAACCACTTTCTGATAGTAGAAACTTTTTTTTTTTAAATTAAAGCTCAGACTCAGAGCTGTAACAGGGTGCTGTGCCCTTTGTGAGGGGGAGAAACAGAGGAGGAGTGTAGGTTGTTTAGGAGCTTGGGGGGTGGCTCATTATGCTCCCACTGGAACATAAGCCCCTGTTAGCCTTCCTTGACAGTGGGTGGGGAAGATCGGGGTTGCTGCTCACCTGCTGGACCATCCTGGTCTCTGAAACCTGACCCAGTGAATCACTATTGACTTGAACTGGGGAATTTATGAAGAAAACAGAATGAACCCTGAAGGGTGCCTATATCCTTTGCACTCAGACAATTCCATGGAGCAAAGGAACTCATCACCCATGAGACATGTCAGGATCCGTGAGGGTGTGGGCTTTGCTCCCTGGAAAGAGGTTGTGTCTTCATCCTTATCTGAACCAGAACCATGTTGTCTGGTTACCAAGATCCAGACTTTTATGTGACCATGGAATTATTATTATTGTTATTCTAAGGAAGCAATGCAGGCACTGTCTTCAAGATACAAATGTCAAAAGGAAAAACAAAAGGCTATATATATATATATATATATATATATATATATATATATTTATAATGACTAAACTTGTGTTATCTCTCATTAGTAAGGGTAACTTAGGGCTGCCCATATGAGAAAGACCAAGGAATTATATTTTGATCGAAGTGTGCTCTGCAAGTGTAGTGTATGTGTGGATTTTTATTTATTTTTTGTTTTATTTTTTAATTTTTTTAAATGTTTAAAAATTTTTATATCATAAAAGGTTAGTTTAGCCCAAGGGGTACAGATCTGGGAATCACCACGTTTGCACACTTCACAGCACTCACCATAGCACATACCCTCTCTGATGTCCATAACCCCACCACCGTCTCCTGACACCCCCTAGAAACCCTGTTTATTTTGTGAGATTAAGAGTCACTTATGGTTTGTCTCCCTCCCGATCCCATCATGTTACATTTATTATTTTCCTAACACCGAAGCACCCCCACGTTGCATCTCCACTTCCTCATGTCAGGGATATCATATGATAGCTGTCTTTCTCTGATTCACTTATTTCACTAAGCATAATACTCTCTAGTTCCATCCATGTTGTCACAAATGGCAAGATTTCATTTCTTTTAATGGCTGCATATTATTCCAGTGTGTGTGTGTGTGTGTGTGTGTGTGTGTGTGTGTGTGTGTGTGCCACATCTTCTTTATTTATCCATTCATCTGTTGATGGGCATCTAGGTTATTTCCATAGTTTGGCTATTGTGGACATTGCTGCTAAAAACATTCGGGTGCACATGACCATTTGGATCACTAGACTTGTATCTTTAGAGTGAATACCCTGTAGTGCAAAAGTTGGGTCATAGGGCAGTTCTATTTTCAACTTTTTGAGGAAATTCCATGATGTTTTCCAGAGTCGTTGCACCAGCTTGCATCACACCAACAGTGTAGGAGGGTTCCCCTTTCTTTGCATCCTTGCCAGCATATGTCACTTCCTGGCTTGTTGATTTTAGCCATTCTGACTGGTGTGAGGTGGTATCTCATTGTGGTTTTGATTTGTAATTCCCTGATGCCGAGTGATTTGGAGCATTTCTTCATGTGTCCGTTGGCCATCTGGATGGCTTTATTGCAGAAATGTATGTTCATGTCCTCTGCCCATTTCTTGATTGGATTATTTGTTCTTTGGGTGTTGAGTTTGCTAAGCTCTTTATAGATTTTGGATACTAGCCTTTTATCTCACATGCGGTTCGCAAATATCTTCTCCCATTCTGTCAGTTGTCTTTTGGTTTTGTTAACTGTTTCTTTTGCTGTGATAAAGCTTTTTCACTTGATGAAATCCCTATAGTTCATCTTTGCCCTTGGTTCCCTTGCCTTTGGCGATGTTCCTAGGAAGAAGTTTCTGCAGCCGAGCTTGAAGAGGTTCTTGCCTGTGTTCTCCTCAAGGACTTTGATGGATTCCTTTCTTACCTTGCGGTCCTTCATCCATTTTGAGTCTATTTTCATGTGTGGTGCAAGGAAATGGTCCAATTTCATTTTTCTACTTGTGACTGTCCAATTTTCCCAACACCATTTGTTGAAGAGGCTGTCTTTTTTTCCATTGGACATTCTTTCCTGCTTTGTTGAAGATTAGTTGACTATAGAGCGGAAGTCTACTTCTGGGCTCTCTCTTCTATTCCTTTGATCTGTATGTCTGTTTTTGTGTCAGTACCATACTGTCTTGATGATGACAGCTTTGTAATAGAGCTTGAAGTCCGGAATGGTGATGCCACCAACTTTGGCTTTCGTTTTCAATATTCCTTTGGCTATTCGAGGTCTTTTCTGGTTCCATATAAATTTTAGTATTATTTCTTCCATTTCTTTGAAGAAGTGGATGGGATTTGGTAAGCATGGCATTAAATGTGCAGATTGCTTTAGGTATAATAGACATTTTCAAAATAATTGTTCTTCCAATCCAGGAGCATAGAACATTTTTTTCCATTCCTTTGTGTCTTCCTTAATTTCATTCATGAGTACTTTATAGTTTTCTGAGTATAGATTCTTTGCCTCTTTGGTTAGGTTTATTCCTAGGTATTTTACGGTTTGGGGTGCAATTGTAAATGGGATTGACTTCTTAATTTCTCTTTCTTCTGTCTTGCTGTTGTTGTAAAGAAATACAACTGATCTCTGTGCATTGATCTTATATCCTGACACTTTACAGAACTCCTGTACAAGTTCTAGCATTTTTGGAGTGGAGCCTTTTGCGTTTTCCACACAGAGTGTCATATATCTGCAAAGAGTAATAGTTTGTCTTCTTTGTTGATTTGGATTCCTTTAATTTCTTTTTGTTGTCTGATTGCTGAGGCTAGGACTTCTAGTACTATGTTGAATAGCAGTGGTGATAATGGACATCGCTGATGTGTTCCTGACCTTAGCAGAAAAGCTGGGTTTAGACTTCCTTTGTTGTTCTTTCTCCAGCTCCTTTAGGTGTAGGGTTATTTTCTGTATGTCAGACCTTTCTTGTTTCTTGAGAAAGGCGTATATCACTATATATTTTCCTCTCAGGACTTCCTTGCTGTGTTCCACAGATTTTGAACTGTTGTGTTTTCATTATCATTTGTTTCCATGAATTTTTTCAATTCTTCTTTAATTTCCTGGTTAGCCCATTCATTCCTTAGAAGGATGCTGTTTAGTCTCCATGTATTTGTGTTCTTTCCAAATTTCCTCTTGTGATTGAGTTCTAGCTTCAGAGCATTGTGGTCTGAGAATATGCAGGGAATAATCCCAATTTTTTAAAGTTTATTTATTTATTTATTTGACAGACAGAGATCACAAGTAGGCAGAGAGGCAGGCAGAGAGAGAGGAGGAAGCAGGCTCCCCACTGAGCAGAGAGCCTGATGAGTGTTTCGACCCCAGGACTCTGGGATCATGACCTGAGCCGAAGGCAGAGGCCTTAGCCCACTGAGCCACCCAGCCGCCCCGATCCCAATCTTTTGATACTAGTCGAGACATGATTTATGACCCAGGATTGATCCATTCTGGAGACTGTTCCATGTGTGCTAAAGAAGAATGTGTATTCTGTTGCTTTGGGATGAAATGTTCTGAAGAGATCTGTTATTTCCATTTTTGGTCCAGTGTGTCATTTAAGGCTTTTATTTCCTTGTTGATCTTTTGCTGGAAGATCTTTCCATTTCAGTGAGGGGAGTGTTAACGTCCCCTACTATTATTGTATTATTGTCAATTTGTTTCTTTGATTTTGTTACTATTAATTGGTTTATATAGTTGGCTGCTCCCAAGTTAGGGGCATAGATATTTAGAATTGCTAGATCTTCTTGTTGGACAGACCCTTTGAGTATGACATAGTGTCCTTCCTCATCTCTTATTATAGTCTTTGGCTTAAAATCTAATTGATATCCTATAAGGATTGCCACCCCAGCTTTCTTCTGATGTTCATTAGCATGGTAAATTGTTTTCCACCTCCTCATTTTAAATCTGGAGATGTCTTTGGGTCTAAATTGAGTTTCTTGTAGACAGCATATTGATGGGTTTTTTTTTTTTTTTATCCATTCTGATACCCTGTGTCTTTTGATTGGGGCATTTAGCCCATTTAGATTCAGGTTAACTATTGAGAGATACGAATTTTGTGCCATTGTATTGCCTGTAAGGTGACTGTTCCTGTGTATTGTCTCTGATCCTTTCTGATCTAGTACTTTTAGGTTCTCTCTTTGATTAGAGGACCCCTTTCAATATATCCCGCACAGCTGATTAGGTGTTTGCAAATTCTTTGCATATTCAGTTTTTGTTTGACCTGGAAGATTTTTATCTTTCCTTCTATATTCAATGATAGCCTAGCTGGATATAGTATTCTTGGCTGCATGTTTTTCTCGCTTAGTGCTTTGAAGTTCTTTCTGGCCTGCCTGGTCTCTGTGGGTAAGTCCACTGCCAATCTAATATTTTTACCATTGTATGTTACAGACTTCTTTTCCTGGGCGGCTTTCAGGATTTTCTCTTTGTTGCTAAGACTTGTAAATTTTACTATTAGGTGACAGGGTGTGGACCTATTCTTATTGATTTTGAGGGGGGAATCTCTTGATGCTTGTTCCCTTTGCCATATTAGGGAAATTCTCTATAATAATTCCCCCTAATATACTTTCTGCTCCCCTCTCTCTTTCTTCTTCTTCTGGAATCCCAATTATTCTAATAATTTCATCTTATGGTGTCACTTAACTCTCAAATTCTCTGCTCATGGTCCAGTATTTGTTTGTCTCTCTTTTGCTCAGCTTCTTTATTCTCTGTCAGTTGGTCTACTATATCACTATTTTTTCTTCTGCCTCATTTATCCTAGCAGTAAGAGCCTCAATTTTTGATTGCACCTCCTTAATAGCTTTTTTGTTTTCAACTTGGTTAGATTTTAGTTATGTCATTTCTCCAGAAAGGACTTTTATCTCTCCAGAGAGGGTTTCTCTAATATCTTCCATGCCTTTTTTGAGCACAGATAGAACCTTGAAAGTTGTCATTCTGAACTCTAGATCAGACATACTACCAATATCTGTATTGATTAGGTCCCCAGCCTTTAGTACTGCCCTTGTTCTTTTTTTTTTGTGATGAGTTTTTCTGCCTTGTCATTTTGTCCATATAAGGAAAGTCTCAATCACTTCTTGAGATGGTTGATCTCAAGAAGGGTGGCAAAGGGTGGCAAAGACCCCAGGAAAATGTGCTTTAACTAAATAAGAAGAGACCCCAAATCGTGGAAGGGAGATATATATATATATATATATATATATATATATATATATATATATATATATATATATATCAGTCTAATATATAATATATATTAGAATGGTGACTAGAACAGGGTCACCCACTTAATTACTTAATTTTGGGAGTATTTTGGTCTCTTAGAAGAAACTACCTCCCAAAATTTTAAAGAATGAAGAACATATTTAATGGTAAACACAATGAAGGGATGGAATATACCTATAAAGATGAAAAAAAAAATTTCTAAAAAAAGGAGTTGATAAAGTAAAGTAAGTTGGTTGGGAGAAAAAAGAAAAAGAAAGTGGGGAGAATTTGCTCGGGCTGGAGACGAGAAAAAGCCCAAGGTAGATTTAGAGTGTATTTTGATCTATTAGAAAAATTGTACACCAAATTTTTTTTTAGAAGAAAAAAACCCCATGTGTATACAAAAATAATGTTAGATACAATGAAGCATAAAATATGACTATAATAATGAAGGTTAAAAAAGATTATTTTTCAATGAAAAAGGCATTGTTAAGATAAACTAGTTAACATTAAAAGAAGAAAGGGTAAAAGTTAAAAAACAATTGCAGAAGAGAAAAAAAAAAAAAAAAAAAAAAAAAACATTAACTGCAAGACTAAAGAATCATGGGGGAAAAGCCATGAATTCTATGCTTTGCTTTCTCCTCCTCTGGAATTTTTGCTGTTATCCTTGGTAAATGAAAGTTGGTCTTGGCTGGATTTCCTGTTGATCTTCCGAGGGAGGGGCGTCTTGTAGTGATTCTCAAGTGCCTTGCCGGAGGTGGAATTAGACCGCTTTTACCAGGGGCCAGACTAAGTAATCTTCGGGAGCTTTTCTTCCCTGAACACTTTCTTTAGAGTTCTGGAGGACGGGAATGAAAATGCCGGCCTCCCAGTCTCTGCAGCCCAGAGTAGACGAGAGCTTGGGGCCCCACTCCTCAGTGCGCCCTCAGAGAAAAGTGCTCAATTACTCCCGTCTCCCTGGTCTCCAGCCACACTTGGAACTCACCCAGCCTGTGCCCGGTTCAACGTAACCCCGAGTTGAGAGCTCACTTCTCTGCTCTGTCTCTGTAGCCGGCTTCCCCACTCTAATACCTGCGAGCTCTTTCATAATCAGACACCCCGGATCCTCCTGTGACCAGAAGGATCTGTGACCGATCCTTCTGGGGCCAACCTGACCCCGCATGGACTTCATCCCAGTTTAGCCTCTGGAGCAATGTCCCTCAGTGGAACAGACTTTTAAATGTCCTGATTTTGTGCTCTGTTGTTCTGCCACTTGCCAGGAGCTGGCTCCTCCCACCACAAGTCTATCTTGCTGTCACTTTGGATTCACTTCTCTGCTGGTCCTACCTTTCAGAAAGTGGTTGATTCTCTGTTTCTAGAATTGTTTCTCTTCTTCTATTTAATCTCCTGTTGGGTTTGTAGGTGTTCACAATGCTTTGACCAGCTATGTAGCCCATCTCCTGCTACCTGATGTTGTCTTAACCAGCTGCTTCTCCACCATCTTGCGTGTGTGTGTGTGTGTGTGTGTGTGTGTGTGTGTGTGTGTGTGTGTGTTTAAAGATTTTATTTGACACAGAGGGAGAGACATCACAAGTAGGCAGAGCAGCAGGCAGAGAGAGGAGGAAGCAGGTTCCCTGCTGAGCAGAGTCTGATACGGGGCTCAACCCCAGGATGCTGAGATCATGACCTAATCTGAAGGCAGAGGCTTAACCCACTGAGACACCCAGGTGCCCAACACATGTAGTGTTTTATTATATCATTTTCCTTACTTCTCTGAAGGGAAAAGGAAGTGGTGACTGGAGCCTGGTTTCTGATTTGAACGAATGGGATATAAGAGATTTTTGAAAAAAATAGTGTTCATGCTGACATGGTCCTCAGTGCACAGTGAGGAAAGGTTTGAATCTTGGACTTGGAGGTGTTGGTGTTCTGGGAAGATGATGTCCAAGTTTCCAGCATGTAGAGTCACTTGGCTGGTCTTCCTACTCGGACCAGTTACTGCCTTCCTAAGGGGAGCTTGAAAGTGGCTTGGAACCCTAGGGCACTTGAGGAATGATTTGGAAGAGACACCTGGGTGGGCCAGTGTAGACAAACTAAGGGAATTCCAGAGCTAATGATGAATACATTTCTGAGGCTGGAGTTTTCTTCTCTGTGAGTAGCATTGAGCTTGGGCGGAAAGCAGTCTCTGGATCTTAGGACTCATCGTGTGAGCAGGTCTGAGCCGGAATGCATTGTCAGATCAGAGAGCTGGGAGATGGTGAGGCCATGGTGGTGGACCATTACTCTTGAGGGAAGGCCATACTGCTCCAGGGATAGGGCTCTACTACCTGGTCAGCCCCCCTACTACTGCAGATGTACCACGAAAGTTATTTTCTCTTCGGTTCTCATGCTCTTGGCTCAGCAGGGCGGTTGGTGGGAAGCCACCCACAGGCAACCTTATTGATTCTTGCCCAGGTGCCCCTTGCTTCCTCAGATGAGGCACAGCAGGTATTCTCTACCTGGTGTCTATTAATTCAACCATCAGAAGCACTTCTTCCAGAGCCACACCCCTGAGAAATCCTCCACTTTCCTGTGCTGTGTGGAAGAGGCCAGTTTTCATTTGGAACTGAAATCTCAGATCCTGCTATTAGATTCCAAGGCCACACAGTACTCCATTCTCCATGATGCTCTAGTTGTGCTTGAGTCCTGATGTGCAAGACTGAGGCCAAATCTGGGCAGCCTGCTGCTGCTGCTCAATTTGTTTCCCAGAGTCAAGAGTCTAATATGTTTTTTTTCCTCCTTCTCAACTATCTTCCAATTCCGGTTTCCCACCCTGTCCCTATGATCCTCTGTGTTGTTCCTTATATTCCACATATGAGTGAAACCATATGATAACTGTCTTTCTCTGCTTGACGTATTTCACTTAGCATAATCTCCTCCAGTTCCAGCCATGTCAATGCAAATGGTAAGTATTCATCATTTCTGATGGCTGAGTAATATTCCATTGTATATATGAACCACATATTCTTCTTCTTTTTTTTAAAGGATTTTGTTTATTTATTTGACACACAGAGAGAGAGACAACTATCACAAATAGGCAGAGAGGCAGGCAGGGATAGCAGGGGAAGCAGCTCCCCACTGTGTAGAAAGCCCTATGCATGCTCGATCCCAGGAACCTGAGATCTTGACCTGAGCCACAGGCAGAGGCTTAACACACTGAGTCACCCAGGGGCCCCTGAACCACATCTTCTTTATACATTAATCTGTTGAAGGACATCTCTGCTCCTTCCACAGTTTGGCTAGTGTGGACATTGATGCTAGGAAAACTGGGGTGCATGTGCCTCTTCATTTTACCAAATCCATATGGTAGATACCCAGGAGTGCAATTGGTGGGTCATAGGGTAGCTTTATTTTTAATGTCTTGAGGAAACTCCATGCTGTTTTTCAGAGTGAGTGTACCAGCTTGCGTTCCAACCAACAGTGTAAGAGGGTTCCCTCTTACATTGTTGTGTAATATGTTTCACATCCTCATCAACATTTGTTGTTCCCTGTCTTTTAATTTTTGCCATTCTAACAGGTGTAAGGTGGTGTCTCATTGTGGTTTTGATATTTATTTCCCTGATGGCAAGTCATGTGGAGAATGATTTCATGTGTCTGTGTCTGTCTTTGTGGAGAAGTGTCTTTTTAGGTCTTCTGACCATTTCTTGAGTGGACTCTTTGTTTATTGCGTGTGTCTTTTTAGGTCTTCTGACCATTTCTTGAGTGGACTCTTTGTTTTTTGGGTGTTGAGTTTGAGAAATATTGTGTAAATCTTGGATACCAGACCTATAACTGTAATAGCATTTGCAAGTATCTACTCCCATTTTACAGGTTGCCGTTTAGTTTGCTGATTGTTTCCAAGCTTTTCATCTTGATGAAGTACTGAAAGTTTATTTTTGCTTCTGTTTCCCTTGTCTTTAGAGACTTGTCTTGAAAGAAGTTTGCTGTGTTGGAAATCGAAGAGGTTGCTGCCAGTGTTCTCTAGGATTTTGGTGTGAGACAGGAATTAATCATCTTTCTTTCCTGATTGTATTTGAGACCTCTCTCCATCTTGGTGAGTCTAGCTAAGGGTTTCTTAGTTTTGTTTATCTTTCCAACAAAGGCAATTCTTATTTTCATTGATGATTTTTTGTCTTTTTTAGTCATCATTATTCATTTTCACATTCCGTTTTGTTATTTCCTTATTCCTACTGATTTGGGGATTTCCTTGTTTTTTTTTTTTAATACTTCTTTATCATGTAAAATTACAATGTTTGTAGGAGAGCTTTCTTGTGGACTGACGGCGACCAATTTCTGTGAACTTCCCCCTTAGAACTAATTTTGCTGTATCCCTTACATTTTTGTAGGTTTTTCTTTTTGTCTCGAGGTACTTTTAAAATTTCTTGATTTCTTATTTGACTGTTGGTAGTTTATTACCATGTTGTTAAATCTCTACATAAATTTGACTCTCGCATTTTCTTCTTGTGATTGATTTCTAGTTTCATATCATTGTGGTTGAACAATATTTGAATCAGAAGGTGAGGGTAACATTCAGGATAAAGTTTTGTTTACTGGGCTTTTTTTTTCTGAGGGCAGAGAATTAGCTCCATACAGTGGAAGGTGTTGGGTTGGCAAGTTCCAGGAGTGCAGGAGGAACAATGGAAATGACCGCCGCCGGGTCCCGCCGTCTTCCAGCCTCCACCCCCAGTTTTCCTTCACCCTTGACTCTCCCGCCAAAAGGATGGATGTATGCCCAGGTCATGTCCCCATAGGTAACCTGATACCTATGAGGGAAACAGATGAAAGACCCCTGCCAACTCCCTCCCAGTGTGACTTCCCCTACTCTCTTTCCGGAGTCAAGGAACCTTGACAGAGAGTACCCCCACCTCCTCCCGGAGCAACTTTCCTGGTTCCCCTTCTCTTGAGTCCTGAAACTTTGCAGGAGAGTGCCTTTAATAAATCTTGCCTTGCACCCACTTCGCCTGGCGTGTTTATCTCGCCTATAAAACCTTACATTTGGAGCCCAAAACCCGGGAGGGTTTTGAGAGCCTCCCACCCTGGTGAGGAGGCTCTCTCCTCTCCCTAGCCAGACCTGGACCTGCCTTTCCCAACGCCACTTCTGAAGCCATGGTGAGTTTCCCCAGATTCCGCGCCTCTGTCTGGAAAGCCCTGCCCTAATCGCGCGCCCCACGTCAGGGCGGACCCCACTGGTCACCAGGTGACCTCCGTGACTCTGAGAAGCTGGGAGACATCCTAACCTCTAGGGTATTTGACACAGTTTTTCTGCAACCCAGTGGTGGATGAGGGGATGCCTTCCTCCTGCCATCGGGTTGTCTGACAAGGAGTCTTGGGGACCTCCCAATCTAAATTCAACCCTAAAACATCCCGGGGGTGTTTTAGGCCTGTTGGACAATCTTAAAACCCTGGAACTGGACCAGGACCTGCAAAAATGACGTTACTATACTGTAGCTTGGCTTGGCCACAATACTGATTAGACAGTCAGTCCCAATGGTCTCCAGAAGTCACGTATAATTATCAGATTTTCATGGACCTAAATAACCTCAATAGACACCAAAGGCAGATGGGCCAAGGTCCCTTAAGTTCAGGATTTCTGAACCAGCGCCCTTGTTTACCCGTCCCCTCTCCCCACTCCTATCCGAACTCCTGAAAATTTATCCACAGTAAATATGAAACTTTAATCAGTTTACTGAAGCTCTTGTTATTTGTTAATATCTGTTACCAAAGAAATGACTAAATGGATGGTTAATTGTCTGTCTCAAAGTTTTAATGGGTGATTGCTGAGATAGCTTCCAAAGTCTTTGGTAACCTGAAGGTTTATGTTTTGCTTGGATGACAAATGGGATTAAATCTGTTGGATATTTAGGTCTTTTCCAAAGGGATAAAATGCCAAGTCATTTATTACTGAACATAGCTTTGTGCTTTTGACTTCTTACAGCAAAGAAAATAAGAATCTTTAAATCTGTTAGTAAGCATGGTTTGTGCTTAACTGATTCATAAATTGGCATCCAAAGAATTCTGTTCTAGCCGTTCATGATTAATAACTGACTAGAGGTTAATAACTAAAGGTGTTTCTAAGAGTACAAAATTCTGCTAAATAAAGGAAGCAAGTCTGTATGTAGGAAAGTAGAAGATATATGAGAAAGATTTAAGGAATGAGAGTATATTTTATTGAAAGTGAAAGGAGATAATTTTGTCCTAAGTGAGATGGCTTTTTGAGACAAAACCTGAATGCAAAGGAAAGTTGTAGAAGGTTTGTGAAGGGAAATCATTCAGGAACCCAAGGAAAACCCGGCCATGTTTCTTAACCAACTTACTGAGACGCTGACCCTAGACCTGGCCTCTCCTGCAGGGGTGACTGTTTTAGCTACTCACTTTATTTCTCAGTCAGCCGCCGACATTCGGCAAAAATTAAAGAAAGTGGAGGAGGACCCTCAAACTCCCATTTTTTGATCTGGTGAAAATGGCATTTAAAGTCTTTAACTCCCAAGAGGAGGCAGAACTTAAGCACCAAGCCAGACTCCAACCGAAGGTCCAACTGCGGACCCAAGCCCTGGTAGCAGCTCTAAGGCCGGCAGGTTCTGGGGGTCAACAGAAGGGAGCACCTAACTGCGTCCCTCCGGGGGCCTGTTTCACGTGTGGAGCCAAGGGATACTGGGCCCGTCAATGCCCCAATCCAAAAACGCCTACTAGGCCGTGCCCTCAATGCCGCATGATGGGCCACTGGAAATTGGACTGCCCCAGCCTCAGGGTATTGCGGCGCCTCCACGTGGGGGAGACTCTGAGACGGTAAGTTCTGTCTTCCAACTTCTCCTATTGGATGACTGATGGAGCCCAGTATCGGACACCCCTCTCACCCATGCCGAGCCCAGGGTCATGCTCCAGGTAGTGGGTAAGTCCCTTTCCTTTCTATTGGACATGGCACATGCTGTCCTGCCTTTGTACTCAGCTCCTACTCATCCCTCCTCAGTTGCAGTTATGGGAATTGATGGTACTTCCTCCACTCCAAAGGCCAGCCAACCCCTTACCTGCAGCCTGTATGGGTTCCCCTTCTCACACTTCTTCCTCATTATCCCTTACTGCCCTGTTCCCTTACTAGGCAGGGACATTCTCCACAAACTTCAGGCCACCATTTTTGTCTCTCTCCCTCTCCCTTGACTTCTGTTCACCTCATCCTTCCTCTACTTCCCTATGACTCGTCCTCTATCCCAGACTGTCTCCCCTCTGTAGACCCACAGATATGGGACATTTCCAGACCTGTAGTAGCAACCCACCAGTGAGGACTCAAGTTCATCAGTGACCGCCTTTGGCAGCAGGGTCTCCTTATTCGCATTAACTCTCCAAGGAACTAGATGTCACTGTCCAGGGATGGCAGCCCTGCCTCAAGGCCCTAGCGGCAGCCACTTCTCTGACAAAGGAGGCCCTCAAACGTACCTTAGGACAGCCCATCATGGTCTTCTCCCCCCATAGACTGATGGACTGAGTCAGCCAAAAATACTTGGCACAGATCACTCCTTCCCATCTCCAAGTCTACCACCTGCTGTTCATAGAAAACCCCCAGGTCACACTCTGTCTCCCTTCGCCTAAATCCCACCACTCTCTTGCCGACACCTTCATCTACCCCCACTCCTCTCCACTCCTGTGCTCAACACCTGGAAGAACTCTCTCCCTCCCATCCAGGGCTTTGGGACAAGCCGATGACTGAACCTGATTGCACTCTGTTCATGGATGTGAGCTCCCTCATAGCTCCATATGGACGGCGATGTGTGACCTATGCAGTGGTCACCCTGGATGCAGTCATATAAGCAACCCCCCTTCCCATTGGGACTACTTCTCAAAAGGCAGAACTCCTGGCTCTTACCACCAGGCCCTTCACTTATCTGAGGGCCAACGGGTCACTCTTTATACTGACTCCAAATATGCTCTCCTTATTACCCACACTCACTCTGTCCTCTGGCGAGAAAGGGGATTTCTCACAACCAAGGGAACCCCCATAGTCAAAGGGCCTCTTATTGCCAAACTCCTTGACGCTCTCAAGTACCCTACTGAGGTGGCTATTGTCCACTGCCATGGCCGTCAGGACTCCAAAGACCCCATCTCTTTGAGGAACAACAAGGCTGACTCTGTTGCCTGACAGATGGCCTTTAAACACCTCTCTAGCCCCTCTCCTGTTTCTCAACACTCCTCACAGTCCCTGTACACTGATGAGGAGACTCGGGCCCCTATAACATTAGGTGGCAGGTTGGATGACAAGGGATGGTATTTTGTCCAGGACAAAATTGCCCTCCCAAACAGCCTAATCCACACCCTCTTTACTGACATCCACCAGTCTCTCCACATCGGTCCAAAGGCCCTATACCAATTTCTCCAACCTCTCTTTCACCACCCCCTCCTCCAAAAGACTATTAAGGAGGGACACAAGGCCTGTAGAACCTGTCCTGTGGTCAATGCCCCAGGGCGGCCTCCTCAGACCAGGACCCACCCACCAGCTCCAAGGACATCAGCCAGGCAAGGTCTGGCAACTTGACTTCAATCACATGCCTCGACACAAAACCTTTAGATATCTACTAACTCTTGTGGACACGTTCACAGGTTGGATCGAGGCATTCCCCACCAATAGGGAAACAGCAGAGGTGGTTGCCGCTGTTCTCATTAAGCACATCATTCCGAGGTTTGGACTCCCTCGAACCATACAATCAGACAACGGACCGGCCTTCATCTCCAGCATCACACAACAGATCTCTGAGAGCCTCAACATCACCTGGAAACTCCATAACCCCTACCATCACCAATCGTTGGGTAAGGTCAAGAGGGCCAATGGCCTCCTCAAGGAACAAATCACCAAACGCACTCTTGAAACCTGACTGTCTTGACCAACCCTTTTCTCACTAGCACTCACCTGCCTTAGGGCCTCCCCTAGCCACCCATCAGGTCTCAGTCCCTTTGAGCTCCTGTACAGCAGGCCCTTTCTACTCAATCACAACCTGCCTGCCTCTTCTCCACCCCTCCTATCCTATCTGCCCTATCAGACCCTCTTACAAGCACTCCTAAGGGCTCATGCAGGTTCAACCATCCTCGCCCCTGACAGCCCGAGTGGAGACTTCCCCCAGGCCCTAAATGCTGGGGACCAAGTTCTCCTAGGAGAACTTCACCCAAAGTCCTTACAGCCCAGGTGGACTGGCCCCCATACTGTTATTCTTACAACTCCCACAGGGGCAAAATTCCTAGGACACCACCCATGGGTACACATCTCCTCTCTAAAACCAGCCCTACAACAGGATGGCTGGACTTCCCAAACCCTGGGGCCCACGTGGTTGCAAATTTCCCGCACCACTTCTTCTCACGCTCCTCCTTCTACACCCCCCCATAGCTGTCCCTCAGGTGACCCTGAATTCAGGTGGTACTTCTTCCTAGTGGAAACTTGGGCACCACACGGTCTAGTCAGCTGGTCACCACAGATTACCAGTCTGGAGGGTGCCAGCCCAAGCGGAAATGGCCGTCCTCTCCACCCCCCTCCTGTGACAAAAAAAGGGCTGTGTGTTTCTTCCTCTTGTTATGGGGTTCTCCTTGGTGTCTTCCCTAGTGGCCACCTGGCTGGGCACCGGGGCAATAGCTCACTCCACAGGTGCTACCTGAGATTTATCTGAACAGCTCTGAACAGCCATGGAAGTCTCAGCTGAGTCCTTTGCATCTCTACAATGAGAGATTATTTCAGTGGCCCAGGTAGCCCTACAGAACCAGCGAGCCCTGGAACTGCTGCTCACTGCAGACAAGGGAGGAACCTGTTTATTCCTCAATGAAGAATGCTGCTATTATATCAACGAATCCAGTGTAGTTGAAACCAATATCAGTGCCCTGACAAAAATCTGCGACTCCCTTGGTGGCCAGCATCACCCTGTAATAAAACCCTCTCAATGGTGGTTCTCCCCCTTAACGACCTGGCTCCTTCCAATCCTAAGTCCCATTATTCTCTTCCGCCTATTAGGACTTATCACCCCCTGTGTTCTTTGCTTCATTCAGGAACGCATACGTGAGGTTTCCAGGGTCACTGTCAACCAACTCCTCCTGGATCCCTATACCTGCCTATCCACATACAAAGGACCCTATGATGTCACCCCTTTACCAGCAGGAGGTAGCCAGATCTGAGTCGCTGCCCCCATTACACCAAAAAGGTCGGAATGTTGGGTTGGCAGGCTCCGGGAGTGCAGGAGGAACAATAGAAATGACCACCGGCTCCAGAGGCTCCTGGAGTGCAGGAGGAACAATGGAAGTGACTGCTGCCGGGTCCCGCCGTCTTCCAGCCCCCCCTTTTCCTTCACCCTTGACTCTCCCACCAAAAGAATGTATGTGCAGGTCACATCTCCATAGGTAACCTGATACATATGCAGGAAACCGATAAAAGACCCCCACCAACTCCCTCCCAGTGTGACTTCCCCCTCTCCCTTTCCGGAGTCAAGGAACCTCTACTGAGGGTGCCCAGCTCCTCCCAGAGCAGCTTTCCTGGCTCCCCTCCTCTTGAGCCCTGAAACTTCACAGGAGAGTGCCTTTAATAAATCTTGCCTTGCACCCACTTTGCCTGGCGTGTTTATCTCGCCTATAAAACCTTACAGAATGTTTTGCAAGATGGTGGGGAGTGGTCAACCCTTGTTAGAATTAATGACTACCATGAAGGCAGTGTACCACTGTTTACACCTTATTCCTGATGGATTTTCACTTCATTAGAAACATTTTCTTTTCTTTTTTTTTATAAGATTTCATCCATTTTTTTGACAGAGAGAGAGATCACAAGTAGGCAGAGAGGCAGGTAGAGAGAGAAGGGGAAGCAGGCCCCCTGCTGAGCAGAGAGCCCAATGTGGGGCTCGATCCCAGGCTCCTGAGATCATGACCTGAGATGAAGGCAGAGGTTTAACCCACTGAGCCACCCAGGCGCCCCAATTAGAATATATTTTCTATGAGGTGCAGGGTTGACCTTCTCTAATAGAAAGGTGCCATGTGGGTTCATGGCATGGCCCCAGGTCAGCAGCTTGGATGTATGGTATTGTACGGGAACAGAACTGTCTTTGAAAGTGATAGAAACACACATCATGGTGAGCTCCATGACAATAGCCGAGGTCCTGAGTGACCCACTGGGTGTTGGTGGTGGGGGTGGGGTAGTGGGGTCTGTTAATCTGTCTCATAAGGTCCTGTGGAACTCAGGGACACCCTCCTGTCTGTTGAGTTGTGTGGATACAGGTAGACAGCAGTATCTGGTCAAGCACAAGGGTTGCACTGGACCACCACCAGAGGGGCAGTGTGCCCGGGGGAGCACTCCATTTCCATAAAAATAGACCAGGGTCTGTGACCATGATTCTTAGCAGCAGCATGGGGAAAGGAGGTCGGTAGTGGTGCACACTTCCTAGGGTTGTGGTCAAGACTAGTTTGGAGCCCACTGAAGTCAACCATACCTGGCACAGAATGCATCCAGTCACTGTAGCTGTGAGCACTGTGCCAGCTCTGATGCTGCTGCCTCCTATTTTTCATCATCTTTATGGACATGAGCCTCTGCTTTTGCCCCATGGCCTCCAGGGCATTGCCCTCCCTCCATCTGGCCCCTCTCCTCTGCCCTGTGTAACCTGATGCCAGGGTACCTTCTCAAGAGGCAGCTCAGTCAGTCCCTTGATGGGACACTTCCATGGATCCTCTGTGAGGTGAGGACGATACCTTGCCCTGGAAGGGGGGTTGCAGGTCCCCAGTCAAGAAAGCCACATCTCTCTTTTCAGCCTGACCTCCCCTCCCCTCAGTCTTCCTCAGGGAAGGTCTTCTCACTTCATGAGCTGAAAGCTCTGAACTAAAAACGAATATCGTTTTATATTCCTCAATGCCTTAGTTCATCCATGGCATGACTTTCAAAACTGCCAGTGGTTTTTTAGCAGTCCTGGAGGTCTGCCTGCTCAAGGAGGGGATGACCTGGGAGTGGCAGCCTTCCTTCCCATCTTCCTCAGCATGTCCCTGATCCCTGGAGACATCTGTCCCACTGAGGGTTGAGGGACCCAAGACAGCCCATCTTGAGCCCAGGTTGGGTCAGCTGCGTAGACTGATGTATATTAGTAGTGGTGGGAAGCTGGCATGGGCCAGGTGCAGACAATTTCTCCTTCCTTTTTTTCCTTCTTCCCTTCCCACACAGAGGTAGCTCAGAACAGTCTTCAAGGCCTATATCTCAAGATCCCATGACCCAGGCTCCCTGCTTTCAACTGGTGACCTTAGTGGTTTCCTGTCGCTTCTGCCTCCCATACCCACTCCCATGGCCATTCCTAGATCAGGGGAGGGATCCAACCCTTGACTGTACTTGGTCTTCCTCCTGTCCCACACCCAGCCCACCCACATTTGTCTTCCAGGTATGTGCTTGGAAGCAAGCCCATCAACAGGAACTTATCAGCCAACAGAACCAGGTAATGACCACTGAATTAGAGATCCAGGGTGCATATCAAACCTGCTCTGGAAGCTGTCCCATACTCTATGACAATCTCACACGAAAACAGAAACAATAATAGCTTTCTGGACAGTGAAGTGACATCCGTCTCTACTTACACTCTTGAAAGCATAGGTGCTGACCCTGGATGGAAAGGGACCGTGGCTCCTGTGGGCTACCATTAACAGGAGAAGTATAAGAATTCAGTGAAATTTGAATTCCAAGCATAGAGTGAATAATTATTGTACAGTAAATACTCTCACAAGTAAGTCTTATGAACATTGCATAGCAAAAGTTTACATCCAAATAGTTTACTGAAAGGAAAAAACTTTTTTATTGTTTATTTTAATTCAGGTAGAGTTAACATACAGTGGTATATTAGTTTCAGGTGTACAATGTAGTGATTCGGTGATTCTATGTATTACTCAACGGATATCAAGAAAAGTCCCCGTCATCCATTTCACTCATCCCTCCATCCACTTCCACTCTGGTAACCACAGAGTCGGTATTTTGCTTTGTATCTTCTTTCTCCTTTATTTATGTATTTTCGTTTCTTAAATTCCATGTAAGAGTGACATTGAAAGGCATTTGTCTTGCTCCAACTGATGGGTTTCACTTAGGA
The DNA here is from genome assembly GCF_011764305.1 of Mustela putorius furo. Taxonomy (NCBI): domain Eukaryota; kingdom Metazoa; phylum Chordata; class Mammalia; order Carnivora; family Mustelidae; genus Mustela; species Mustela putorius. The sequence goes on from NW_025421454.1 coordinate 94,478, forward strand.
CAGTATCTCTAGCTCCATCCATGCGTCTGCAAATGGCAAGATCTCATTCTTTTTATGGCTGAGTAATTTCCCACTGTGTGTGTGTGTGTGTGTGTGTGTGTGTGTGTGTGTGTGTATACATATATCATCTCATTAATCAAATTATCAAGAAATACTTGGATTGCTTCCATATTGTAATATTGTAAATAATGTTGCAAGAAATATAGGGGCTCATGTATCCTTTTGAGTTATTGTTCTCATATTCTTCGGGTAAACACCCGGTAGCGTGATTGCTGGATTACAATGAAGTTCTATATTTAACGTTTTGAGGAACAGTCATACTGTTTTCTAAAGTGGCTGCAGCAGCTTGCATTCTCACCAACAATGTAAGAGGGTCCCCTTTTATCCACATCTTCCCAACATCTTTTTTTCTTCTGCTGGTGCTGTCAGCCATTCTGATAGTGTGAGGTAGTATCTCATGGAACTTTTCATTTGGATTTTCCTGTTGATGGGTGATGGTGAACATATTTTCATGTGACTGTTGACATCTGTATTTCTTCTTTGGAGAAATGTCTATTCATGTCTTCTATTTTTTTAACTGGATTATTTGTATTTTGGGGCGTTGCGTTGTATCAGTTCTACATATTTTGACACTACCCCATTATTGCATATGGTATTCGCAAACATCTTCTCCCATTAAGTAGGCTGTCTTCTATTTATTACATTTTCATTGTTCTTCTGCTGCTGTGTGGTAAGCTTTCATATTGATGTAGTTCCAGTAGTTTATTTTTGCTTTTGCTTCCTTTTCCTTAGGAGGCATGTCTAGAAAATGTATGGTTCATGGCAGAGAAGTTGCTTTCTGTGCCCTCTTGTAGGATTTTTATGATTTCAGGTCTCACATTGAAGTATTGAAACTGTTTTGAGTTAATTTGTCCATCTGGTGTAATAAAGCAGATTAATTTCATTCTTTTGTGCATAGCGGTCCAGTTTTCCCAAAACCATTTGTTGTAGAGCCTGTTCTTTTCCCTTTTAATACTTTTGCCTGTTTTGCAGAAGACTACTTGGGCACGTGATTGTGGGTTTATGTCTGAGCTTCTATTCTGTTCCCTTGGTCACTGTGTATATTTCTGCACCAGTCCCATACTGTTAGGATGACTGAAGCTTTGTACTATAATTTGAAATATGGAATTGTGACGCCTCAAGCTTTGTTTTCAACCATACCATTGTGTTGGTGCTTCAGTATCTTTTGTGATTTCATAGAAATTTTTAAGGTAGTTTCTTTGAGTTCTTTCTTTTTTTTTAAAAAATTTAAATTCAATTAGCCAACTTATCATACATCATTAGGTTCAGATGTAGTGTCAAATAATATATCAGATGTGTATAACACCAAGTGCTCATTGCATCATGTGCCCACCTTAGTGCCCATCACCCAGGTACCCCCCCCTGCCCCCATCCAGCAACCCTCAGTTTGTTACTACAGTTAGTTACTATTATGTTTTTTTTTCCCATCTCTGATGACTTCTCATTCTGTTTCCCTTTCCTTTTTCTATGGTTCTCTGCCCTATTTCTGATATTTGACATATGAGTGAAACCATATGATAGTTGTGCTTCTTTCATTGCCATATTTTACTCAGCATAATATCTTCCACACCCATCCAGGTTGATGTGATGATAAATAATCATCCTTTCTGATGGCTGAGTAATATTCCATTGAATATATGAACCACATCTTCTTTTATCCATCCCTCTGTCCATAGGTATCTGGGTTCTTTCCATAGTTTAGGTATAGTGGATATTGTTGCAATGAACACTGGGGTGCAGGTGTCAGTTCTTTTCATTACATCTCTATTTTTGTAGTAAAAGCCCTGTGGTGCAATTGCTGTGTTTTAGGGTAACTTTACTTTTAACTTCTTGAAGAAACCCTGTACTGTTTTTCCAGAGTGGATGTAACAGTATGCATTCCCACCAGGAGTGTAGGAAGCTTCCCCATTTTCTGTATCATCACCAACACTTGTGGTTTCATGTCTTGTTAATTTTAGACGTTCTTCCTTGTGTGATAGGACACCTTAATGTGGTTTAGATTTGCGTTTCCCAGAAGCCATGTGATGTGGAACATTTATGCATATATCTGTTGGTCACATGTGTGTCGTCATTGGAGAAATGTCTGTTCATATTTTCACCCATATCTAGACCTTACATTGGGTTAAGGCCCTGAAGCCTGGAAGATACAATCATCCAGAACTGTGGAGATCTTCACAAGGTCTGAGTTAAAATGGAGTTTTAGGGTGTATATGAAGCTCAGGGATTGTGTTCAGAGTGTGCATGAAAGTGTAGGTTCACTGACATTGTCTCAGGTTTGCATTCAGATTTCTCATGCTCTGAATCCAGTCTGGAGTAAAAAAAGGGAATTTCCTTTTGTGTGGCAGGCTGATCCTCTGGTGTTGTTCAAGTGTTCCCAATACCCGGTGCTTGGGAGCCAGGCCTCTACAGATGGTGCTCTCAGAACTCCAACTAGGGTTATGGTTAGGACATAGGAGCATGGAAGGTCCGAACTGCCAACCATGTGGTGAGTGTCCTGGAGGGCTGAGTTGAGGGCATGGGTTAAGGTGAGTGTGCAGCTCAGGGTTTCAATCCATGAGCCATTGAAAGTGGGAGTTCAGTGGGATGGAAAGAGATGGGCCTTCAAATTTCTACTGACCTCTATACTTATTGGAGTCCATTATGGAAAGATTTCCTTCTGGGTGGGAGGCTGAGTCCTCTGGTATTGCTCAGCCATCCCCAAATCCTGGGGCTTTGGAGCCCTCCCTTAAGGGACAGTTACCTGAGAGCCCAACATAGCGATAGAGTTAGGGTAAAGGGGCATTGCAGGGCCAAAGAGCTGGCAGTGTGTGTGGAATTAAGAAATGAAAGATGAGTGTTCCCGTTCAGGTCAGGCACAGGGTTTTTAGCCTAGAGGCCACTGAAAGTGGTGGTTTGCTGGGATGGGCTCAGATGGGCAGGCATTTTCTCCTGCTTTGAATATTTCTAGAAGTCTACATGGCACACTTTCCTCCTGTGTGTTAGGCTGAGTCCTGTTGTATGGCTAAGGTGACCCCAGTGCCTGGGGCAGGGGGCCAGGCCCCTAGGAATGGAATGCTCAGGACATGTCAGGCTCAATCTGCCACCCTGAGAGGAGCGACCTGGGGAGCAGAGTTGAGGACGTAGGTCAGTGTGAGTGTTAGGATCCAGGTAGTGAATAGGGGGTTGCTGAGAGTGGGATAGTCTCACGGGGCCACGAAATATTCTGGTATAGTTCAGGTGTAACCCATCAGTGGGGCTTTGGTGTGGATCCTCAGAGGACAGAAGACTGAAAGTATAGCCTAGGGCTAGGGATAGAGCACAGGGGCATGGCTGGCCTGATCTGCTGGTGCTGAGGCGGGATGCCTAGGGCAATGAGTTGAAGGTCATGGTCAAGTGGTGCATTACACTCTGGGTTTGTGCCTGAGGGGTGGCCGATGGTGGAGGTTGCTTCATGGGCTGTTCAGGTTTCTCCCATTCTGAGGGTTCTGTGCAGCTCCAAACAGAACAGTTTTTCCTCCTGGGTGGCAGACGGAGTCCTGGTTTGGGGATCAGGGGTCCAAATATGGAGGAAATGGGGGGCCCAGCCTCTGGGGAGGAAGACTGAAAACCCAACCTAGCGTTAAGTTTAGGGCCAGGAGCATAGAAGACCTAATTTGCTGGCACTGAGGAGGGATCCCAGGGGGCTGAATTGAGGGCAGGGGTCTGGTGGCATGACAGGGTCCAGGTTTGTGGTCAGGGGTCAGCTGACCACAGTGGAGGAGGGTGTGCTCAGGGGGACATGCAGTTTCTCCCACTCTGAGGGTTCTACTCAGCTTCAATTGGCACGGTTTCCTCCTGGGTGTCAGGCTGAGTGTCAGCCCCCGCATTTGTTGCCAATGGTGTGCAGAAGGTGGGGATGGCCTCAGGTGGGGCATGCAGGTTTCTCCCGCTCTGAGGATTTGGCACAGCTCCAAACAGCATGGTTTCCTCCTGCATGGTGGGCAGAGTCCTGGGGTGTCACCAGGGGTCTTTAATATTGGGGGCTTGGGGTCAGGCCTCTTGGGATGGAAGCCTGAAAACCCAAATTAGGGATAGGGTTAAGGCCTAGGGGCATGGCAGACCTTATATGCCAGTGCTGAGGCAGGTGCCCTGGTGCGCTGAGTTGAATTTGAGTTTCAGACAGTACGTTACACTCTGGGTTTGTGTCCAAGCATTCACATAACCTGGGAGTGACTTCAGGGCTCCATGGAAGTTTCTCCAGCTCTGAGGGTTCAGCGCAGCTCCAAACAGCACAGCTGTGCCCTGCGTGGCAGGCAGAGTCCCAGCATGAGTATCAGGCATCCTTAATCTGGATTTAAGGACCAGGCCTCTGGGTGCAGAAGCCTGTACACCCCACCTAGGATTAGGATTAGGACCTAGGGACATGGCAGGCCCGATCTGTCAGCACTGAGACACGATCCCCTTGGGGCTGAGTTGAGGGCATATGTCAGGTGGTGCCTCAGAATCCGGGTTTGTGGCCAGGGGGGGGCTGCAGATGGTGTGTGTGGGGGGGGTCACTTTAGTGGGGTATGCGGGTTTCTCCCTCTCTGAGGTTTCTGTGAAGCTTCATATGGCACATCTTCCTAGGCCATGGGAGGCTGAATTCTGGGATAACACTCAGGGGTCCTTAATGAGGCTGGTTTGGGGGCCAGGTCTTTTGGGATGGAAGCCAGAAAACCCAAACTAGGATTAGGGTTAGGGCCTAGGACCATGGCAGGTTCTCTGGTGGGCTGAGTTGAGGGCACATGTCTGGAGGTGCATCAGATTCCAGGTTTGTGTCAAGGGGTTCCACAGAACCTGGGGGTCATGGGTTCATAGAGGTATCTCCCATTCTTTTTTTTTTAATATAATTTTTATTTTTTATAAACATATATTTTTATCCCCAGGGGTACAGGTCTGTGAATCACCAGGTTTACACACTTCACAGCACTCACCAAAACACATACCCTCCCCAATGTCCATAATACCACCCCCTTCTTCCAAAACCCCCTCCCCCCAGCAACCCTCAGTTTGTTTTGTGAGATTAAGAGTCACACTTATGGTTTGTCTCCCTCCCAATCCCATCTTCTTTCATTTATTCTTCTCGTACCCACTTAAGCCCCCATGTTGCATCACCACTTCCTCATATCAGGGAGAGGTATCTCCCATTCTGAGGGTTCTGTGCAGCTCCAAGCAGCAGAGTTGTGCCCTCAGTGGGAGGCATAATTCTGGTGTGAGTCTCAGGGGTCCCCCGTCTGTCTGGGTTGTGGTCCAGGTCTCTGAGAATGATAACCTGTGCACCTCACCTAGGTTTAGGCTTAGGGCCTCGGGGCATGGCAGGCCTGATCTGCCATTTCTGAGGCATGATCTGCTCAGGGCCATGTTGAGGATTTGTCAGTCATTGCATCAGAGTCCGTTTTTTGTGGCCGGGGGGCCACCGAAGTTGGTGCTGGCTTTACGAGGGAGTGCAGGTTTCTCCCACTCTGAGAGTTTGGCACAGCTCGAAATAGTCTGGTTTGCATCCACATTGTGGACTGAATTCTGGGGTGTTAATTGGGGTTCTTAATCTGGGGGGCTTTGGATCCAGGCCTTGAGGGTGGAATCCTGAAAAACCCAAACTACGTTAGGGTTAGGGCCTAAGGGCATGGCAGGCCAGATGTACTGGTGCTGAGGCGGGCTCTCTGGTGGGCTGAGTTGAGGGAAGGCATCATGCAGGGCCTCAGTCTCTGGGTTGGTGACAATGGGTGCCACCGAAAAAGTGGGCGTGGCCTCAGGGAGGCATGGAGATTTCTTCTGCTCTGAGGGTTGGGCACAGCTCTAATGTCACAGTTTCCATCTGGGTAGCAGGTGGATCCTGGGGTGTGGCTCTGGAGTCCTCAATCTGTAGATGGAAGCCTGAAAACCCAACCTAGTGTTAGGTTTAGGGTCTGGGGCATGGCAGGCCTGATCTGAAATCGCTGGGACTGGCACTCCAGGGGTATGAGTAGAGTGAGGGTATGGCCATGTATGCACCAGGATTTTAAACTGCTTTCTCATGGGGTTTGGACCGTGACCACTTGAGATCATGGGCCAGGCCCAGGTGGCCGCCCTGCATGTCCGTGCTGCCAAAAGCCATTTCGGTGGGGGATTTTCTGGATAATTATCATGAGCGAGAAGCTCATGAGAATTGGCCGGCATTGGGAGGCAATTTGGGATGCACTCACACCCATTGTTTAGAGTGCTTTCTTCCTAGATGCTCATTATGACCATCCAGGAACTTGGACTGGTCCCACGGGGCTCCCCTGCGGGCCCCAGCTGATGGGAGATTTCCGGAGGTAGAGTTGTGGGAGGGTCTCAGGCTGAGAATGAGGCTTCATGTTTGTGGTTCCTTTGGGTGCTGAAGGTGGGGGTGGCCTCAGGAGGGTATGAAGGTTTCTCCCCATCTGAGGGGTTTTCTGCAGCTCTAAACAGTAATGTTTCCTGCTTTGTGGCAGTGGAGTCCTGGCGTGCAGCTCTGGGGTTTCCAATCTGGAGGGCTTGGGGACCAGGTCTCTGGGAATGTAAGCCTGAACCCCCAACCTAGGCCTAGGTTTAGGTCCTAGGGGCATGCACACCCATTCTGCCAGTGCTGAGGCTGGCCTCCCAGGGAACTGAGTAGAGGCCAGGACTGCCAGCATTCTGGGGCAACTCCGAGCATGTGTGCCTCTGGAGTTTAGAGCTCTTTCTGGCATGGTTTGGGCTGCGAACCCTCAGGAAAATGGTCCAGATCCAGGCAGCTTCTCTGAGGGCTCCCACCTCTGGATGCAATTTCAAAGGAGGTTTCTGGCCATTTCACATGAGATTTCTTCCCAAATCGATATTGATTTGGGCAGAATTTTTTGTGGGAATTGGCCGGTATTGTGGAGTGATTTTGGTCACGTGTGCTCCTAACGTCTGGATTGCTTTGTCGCTAGGTTCACGTAGCAGCCACCCGTGACCATGGGCTGGGCCTGCACAGGTCCCTGAGAACTCACACTGATGAGGGCAGAATTGAGTATGGTGGTCAGAGTGAACACCAGGCACTGGTTTTTTGGCCTGTGCAGGCTCTGATTGTGGTGGTCACCTCAGGAGGCATACAGTTTTTTCCCTGCTCTGAAGGTTTTGCACATCTCCAAAAGTCACAGTCTCATCCTGGGTGGCAAGTGCAGTTCTGTGGTCTGTCTCAGGGGCCCCCAGTCTGGAGGGACAGTGCCATTGTGGCTTGAGACCTGTGAGGCATTGTGAGCTGGATTAGGAGACTCGTGCCAGTTCATGAATCACAGATGAGATTGACTTGGTGTGTGTTTTGAACATAGAATGTGTTCCTTCATCTAACAGTGTTTATCCCATTGGGCCTACACGGTGGGAGAATGGCAGGCATCTAGAGTTATGTGGCTGTTTGAGGTCAGATAGTGACTTGGATGATGTCTTTTCCTTTGTCAAAGGTGATGTAAACTTATGGATTCATCTTTCCATCCAAAGAGTTCCAGTGAGGGCAGAGGGCACATTCAAAATGATTCCAAGGAGGCTCGGATGATTTAAAAGGGAAACATGACCTTCTAGTTTTACTAAATAGATACTTGGACAGCTGTATTTTCTCTGCAGTTCATGGGTGGTGAAGTCAGAAGGAGAATCTTTGGGAATTCCCCCAGATAGAGGCATCCTGGTGGCTTCAAGGGGCTTGGCATCAGGAACCCTGGGGTGAATATCTGGGGCTGCTTGCCTGAAACTTGCTGAGTCAGGTTATCCCACAGGTTTTCCATTCCCTCCTAGGGAATTGCAGGAAGGTAACGTTCTGCTTAAAGCAGAACCCTCCCGCACTGTCAGTGGGCATGCAGATTTTTGCAGCCTCTTTGGAAAAGAATATGGAGTTTTCTCCAAAAGCTAAAATCTGAACAACACTAGGACCTAGAAATTGTACTCCTAAGTATTTATCCAAAGGACACAAAAGTGCACATTCAATGGGGTACAAGCACCATGATGTTTATAGCAGTATTATCAACAATAGGAAAACAAAGGAGGGAGTCCCTCTGTCCATTTTCTGATGAATGGAGAAAGAAGATGTGAGAGATTGATCTATCTATCTATCTATCTATCTATCTATCTATCCAATAGCATAGGACCCAGCCTCAAAAATAATGAAATCTTGCCATCAGCAAGAATGTGGAAGGATCTAGCGTGGATTAAAGTAAGCAAAACCAGTAAGAAAAGAACAATGGCCTATGATTTGACTCCTATGGAATTTCAGAAAGAAAACAGATGAACATAGTGAGGGGAGAAAGATAGGACAATGAGGGAGCAGTATCAGCCTTAGAGCACAAACTGAGGGTTGCTAGAGGGCAGGGGTGTTGGCAGGAAGGGTTAAATGGGTGACGGCTATTAGGGAGAGTACTTGTTGCGATGAGCTCTGGGTGTTCTATGCAGGTGAGAAATCACAAAATCCGAACCCCTGAAGCAAAAGAATGAACAGTGCATGGAAACGAATTGGAATGGAAGTCAAGGAAGGAAAGAAGAAGACCATGTTCTACTTCATGAGGAGTGGGGTAAAAATGGAGGGGTTATCGCTGTCCTGTTCTACTAATGATCATTTCCAAACATGGTATGGTACAATACACTAGTTTCTGTTTGCATAAGGAACCCTCAGAAAGCTTGCAGTAAGATTCAGATGTCAGAGCATATCCATGATCCATTGATATGTTCCTTCCAGTCTGCCCAGGTACAAAGGTAAGTGGAAACAAATATGGCAGAAGAGGTAAGGAGGTGTTAAGCATTCAGGAGGTAGCCTTCCCCTTTTTCTCATGAATGCCTGGACGAGTGTAAATTAAGAAGAAGGATGGGGGATCCCTGAGCTTTGCCGCAGACAGGGGAATTCTAACTATGCCTAGAGCTGACGGGTTTACCGAGGAGAGACAAGCTATTAGCATGGCAGGCCAGAACTGCTGGTGCTGAGGTGAGTTCCCCGAGGCGCTGAATCGATGATGGGGGTCAGGCCGTACATCAGGCTCCGGGTTTGTAACTAGGGAGCTGCACAATGTGGGGGAGTTCTCATGTGGGCATGCAGGTTTCTCCAGCTCTGAGGGTTCTGCACAGCTCCAAACAGACTGGTTTCCTGCTGGGTGGCAAGCAGATACCTACAGTGTAGCTCCAGGGCTCCCAATCTAGAGGTCTTGGGGGAAAGACCCCTGGGAACGGAAGCCTGAAAATGCAACATAGAGTTAGGTTTAGGGCCTAGGGGTATGGCAAAGCTGATCTGCCAGTGTTGAGGCAGGCTCCATGGTGGGCTGAGTTGATGGTGGGCATCAGGTGACATGTCAGACTCTGGGTTTGTGTCCAGGGGTGCCGCAGAAGCTGAGGGTGCCTCGGGCGACATGCAGGTTTCTCCTGCTCTGAGGTTCTGGACAACTCCAAAGGGACACGTTTTTCTCTGGGCAGCTGGTGGAGTCCTCGGGTTGAGTCTCAAGGGTCCCCAATCTGGTGGGCCGAGGGGCCAGGCCTCTGGGCATGGAAACCTATACACCATACCTAGGGTTCGGTTTAGGGCCCTGCGGCATGGAAGGCCTGATGATCTGATGAGGAGGTAGGCTCTCAAGTCAGCTGGGCTGACTTGGGGGCGGGAATCAGGCAGCATGACAGAGCCTGGGTTTGTGTCCAGGGGCTGTAGAAGCTGGGATAGCCTCAGGGTGACATGCAGGTTTCTCCTTGTCTGAGGGTAATGCGAAGCTACAATGGCATGGCTTCCTTCCGCGTGGTTGGTGCAGTCCTGAGGTGTCACTCAGGTGTGCTTAATCTGTGGGGCGTCGGGGCCAGGAATTTTTGGTTGGAAGCATGAAAACGCAAAGTAGGGTTAGGGTTAGGGCCAGGGGGAATGGCAGGCCCAATCTTCTGGCACTGAGGCGGGATCACTGGGGGGCTGAGACAAAGAAAAGGGTCAGGCGGGGAGTCAGAGTCTAGCTTGAGGGAAGGGGTCCGGCAGAGGGTCAGCCACCGTGTTTGTGACCCACTCGAGTGCTGAAAGTGGGGGATGGCCTCGTGGGTGGGGCATGCAGGTTTCTCCTGCTCTGAGGCTTTTGGTCAGGTTGTAATTGCATGGTTTCCTCCTGGTGGCAGGCGGAGGCCTGGGGTGTGGCTCAGGGGTCCTTAATCTGGAGGGATTGGGGGTCAGTTCTAGGGGACAGAAGCCTGAGAGCTCACCTTATGGTTACCGTTAGGGCCTAGGAGAATGACAGGCCTGATCAGTCAACTCTGAGTCGGGATCCCCCAGGGGGGGTGTGTATTGAGGATGAGGGTAACGCGGCGTGTCAGACTCCAGATTTTATGGATGGGGCGGGCCACCAAAGCTAAGGGTGGCCTCAGGGGTGCATGCATCTTTCTCCCAGTCTGAGGGTTCTGCACAGCTCTGAAGGCCACGGTATCCTTCAGGGTGGCAGGTGGACTCCTACAGTGTGGCTCCGGGTCCGCCAATCTGGAGTGCTCAGGGGAGAGATCCCAGGGTCCAAAGCCTAAAAATCCAAAGGAGGCTTAAGGTGAGGGCCTGGGGTCCTGGCAGGCCCAATCAACAGCCCTGGGGCAGGTACCCCACAGGACTGAATAACCAGGAGAGTAGTAGGCTGTGCATGGCCCTGGCTCATAGAGGGTTATATCACAGGGTTTGTGTCACGACCACTCGGGATTCAAGGGCAGGCACAGGCAGTGGCCTGCGGCGCTGCCAGATAGTTCACTGGGGTTTTTCTGAACAATTCTCATGGGTTTTCTGCCTAAATCAATATTGATCTGAGTAGAAAGCTTATGAGAGTTGGCGAGTGTTGGGTGGCGATTTGGGCTGTGCTGGCGCCCATGGTCTAGGGCAGTTTTCTCCCTAGGTGAGTGTCCTGGCCATCCGGGAGCACTGGCTGGGCCCACGTGGCTCCCCCAAGGGCCCCCATCAAGTGGAGCTTTCTGGGGGCTTTGCTGAATCAGGGTGTCTTGCTGAACATCAGCCTCCATGTTTGTGGCCCCGTGGGGCAATGAATGTTGGGGTGGCCTCAGGGAGTCATGCAGGTTTCTTCTGCTCTGTGGGTTTTGTGCAGCTCTGAATAGCACAGTTTTTCCTCCTCGGTGGCAGGAGGAGCCCTGGGTTGTGGCTCAGGACTTCCCAATCTGGGGGGCTTGGGGGCCAGGTCTCTGGGGATGGAAGCCTAAAAAGCCAAACTAGGGTTAGGGTTAGGGCCTAGGAGCATGACAGGCCCGATCTTTTGGCACTGAGGCAGGATCCCCAATTGGCTGAATCAAGGATGGGTGACCAGCGGTATGTCAAGCTCTGGGTTTTGTGACTGAGGGGTCCCCAGATGTAGGGGTAGACTCAGGGAAGCATGTGTGGTTTTACCCCAGTCTGAGGGTTTTGAGCAACTCTGAATAGCATGGTTTTTCTTCCTGGGTGCCAGGTAGACTTCTGCAGTGTGGCTCAGATATCCCCCATCTTGAGGGCTTGGGGGACAGGCCCCTGGAGATGGAAGTGTCAAAAGCAAACTAAGGGTTAGTACGAGGGCTTAGGAGCCTGGCAGGCCCAAACTGCCAGCGCCAGGGTAGGCACCCCAGGGAAGTGACTAGCTGGAGGGATTGGCCACCCATATGCCGGGCTCGAAGGGGCTATCTCTCAGGGTTCAGGCTGCGACATTCGGGACCCTGGACCAGGCCCAGGCACAGCCCTTTGGGCCCATGACACCAGACGCGAGCTCCTGGGTTTTTTGTGTCCAATTCTTATAAGCTTTCTGCCCAAATTGATATTGTGGTTGGGCAGCGAGTTGGGCCATGGTGGCACCCGCTCTACAGCTCTTTCTAGCTAGGTGGGTGTCTCGGCCATCCAGGAACATGGGTCAGGCCCACCCGGTTCCCCTGAGGGCCCCTGTGCACCGGAGCTTTACAGGGGTAGAGCTGAGGGAGGGTGTCTGGCTGAGTGTCACCCTCTGTGTTTGTTGCCCATTGGGATGCTGATGGTGAGGGTGGTTTCAGGGGGGTATGCAGGTATCTCCTGCTCTGAGGGTTTTGCACAGCTCTTAATGGCGTGGTTTCTTCCTGGATGGCAGGTGTACTCCTGGGATGTGGCTCTGGGGTCTCCAATCTTGAGGGCTCAGGGGACAGGCTCCTGGGGATGAAAGTCTGAAAACCAAACTAAGCTATGGGTCCAGGGCCTAGGGGCATGACAGATCTGATCTGCCAGTGCCACCGTGGGCATCCCAGGGGGCTGAGTAGCAGGAGCGGTTGACCCACATGCACCTGCCTTGCAGAGAGCTTTTTCTCAGGGTTTGGTCTGCAACCAATTGGGACTCTGGCCCAGGCCTAGGCCACAGCCTAGTTGCCCAAACAAGGTCTCTTGGCATTTTCCTGACAATTATGACAATTTTTCTGCCCAAATTGATATTGATTTGGGCATAAAGCTTATGAGAATTGGCCAGCATGGGCGGCTTTATGGGCTGCACGTGTGGCTTGGTCTAGAGCACTTTCTCACTAGGTGCATTTCACGGCCATGCGGGAACACGAGCTGGTCCCACGTGGCTCCACCGAGTAGCCCCACCAGGGGAGCATCCCAGGAGCAGAGTTGAGGGAGGGGTAAGGCTGAGCATCACCCTCTTTGTTTGTGGCCTGTTGGGGCAATGGATGTGCGTGGCCTTAGAAGGGCATGCAGGTTTCTCTCACTCTGAGGGTTTTGGGCAGCTCTGAACAGCAGTTTTATCCTGGGTGGCAGTGGAGTCCTGGGGTGTGGATCAGGGGTCCGGAATCTGGAGGGCATGGGGGCCCAGGTCTCTGGGAACAGAAGCCTGAAAAACCAAGCTATGGTGAGACTCTCTAGAGGGTGAATTGAGGATGGTGGTTAGGCGGTATTTCAGGCGCCGGGTTTTGTGGCCAGGGGGCTGCCACAGGTGGGTCTTTCCTCAGGTTGGAATGCAGGTTTCTCCCTGAGTGTTCTGCACAGCTCCAAAAGGCACGGCTGTCCTTCTGGGTGGCAGGCGGTCTCTTGGGGTGTGTTTTTGGTATCCCTAATCTGGAAGGCTCAGGGGACAGGCCCCTGGGGATGGAAGCCTGAAAACCCAACTGAGCATTAGGTTGAGGGTCTGGGGGCATGGCAGGCCTGATCTGCCAGCACCAGGGTGAGCACACCAGGGGACTGAGTAGCCAGAAGGGTTGGGCATATGTGCACCTGGCTCGTAGATGGCTTTCTTGCGGGGTTCGGGTTGCACTACTCCAGACCCCATGCCAGGCCCAGGCGGTTGCCCTCTGGCTCCGAGTCACTGGCAGCAAGTTTGCTGGGGGTTTTCCAGCCAATTCTCACAAGCTTTCTGTTCAAGTCAATATCAATTTGGCAGAGAGATCATGAGAAATGGTTGTTGTTGGGTGGCAATTCAGGCCACACTGGCACCCGCAGTCTAGAGCAATTTCTCACTAGGTGCTTATAGTGGACATCTTGGAAACATGGGCCAGGACCATGAGACTCCCTCGAGGGCCCCCACATAGAGGGTTTTCTGTGGGCAGAGTTGAGGCAGGGGTTCTGGCTGAGCATCAGACTCCATGTTTGTGGCTCAGCTGGGCGCCGAAGGTTGGGGTGGCCTTGGGGGGGGACATGAAGGTTTCTCCCGCTCTGAGGGTTTTGGGAGGCTCCAAAAGGTACAGTTTCCTCCTGGGTGGCAGGCAGAGTCTTGGGGTGTGGCTCAGGGGTCTGCAATCTGGAGGGCTCATGGGCCAGGTCTCTGGGGACAGAAGCCTGAATAGCTACTCAGCCTCCGTTTTTGCAGCCCAGTGGTGAGTCAAGGGTGGGGGTGGACTGGGAGGGCATGCAGGTTTCTCACCTTCTCCCACTCCCACAGCTCCTAACGACCCGGTTTCCTCCTGGGGGCAGGTGTACTCCTGCAGTGTGGCTCTGGGGTCCCTGGTGTGGAGGACTCAGGCTACTGGCCACTGGAGATGGAAACCTGAAAACCCAATCTAGGTTTAGGGCAAGGGCCTAGGGGCATCGCAGGTGTGATCTGCCAGTGCCAGGGCCCGCACCTCAAAGGGAGCGGGAGTGGTTGGCATCACGTGCACCTGCCTCACAGAGGGCTTTTTTGCAGGGCTTGGATTGCAAATATTGGGGCCCCAGGCCAGGCTCAGGCAGTGGACCTGACAGCCCATGCTGATAAATGCAAGTTCGCTGGGTTTTTTCTGGCTAAATCTGATGTTTTTCTGCCCAAATTGATATCGATTTGGGCAGAAAGCTGTGAGAATTGGCCAGCATTGGGCAGTGATTCAGGCCATGCTGGCATATGCAATCTAGAGCTCTTTCTCACTCGGTGTTGACGTGGCCATCCGGGAACATGGGTCGGGCCCATGCGGCTCCCCTGAGGGCCCCCAGGAAGGGAGAGGGCCCCGCAGGCAGAGTTGAGGGAGGGGGATCCAGCTGAGCACCAGTCTGCATGTTTGTGGTCTGGTGGGGAGCCAAAAGTGGGGGTGGGTCTCAAGGAGGGTATGCAGGTTTCTCCCACTCTGAGGGTTTTGCACAGCTCCAAGCAGCACGGTTTCCTCCTGGGTGGCAGGCGGAGTCCTGGGCTGTGGCTCAGGGGTCCATAATCTGGAGGGATTGGTGGCTAGTTCTATGGGGACAGAAGCCTGAGAAACTACCCTAGGGTTACTATTAGGGCCTAGGAGTATGACAGGTCCAATATGCCCATATTGAAGCAGATCCCCAGGGGGCTGAGTTTGAGGACAGGGGTCCAGTAGTGCATCAGGGGCTTGGTTTTGTGCCCGGGTGGGCTGCTGTAGGTGGGGGTGGTCTGAGGGAATCATGCGGGTTTGTTCTGTTCTGGGGGTTCTGCATGGGTGTGGTTTCCTCCTGAGTGGCAGGCGAACTCCTGGGGTGTGGCCCTGGGGACCCCAATCTGGAGAGATTGGGGGACAGGTCTCTGGGGTCAGAAGCCTGAAAAGCCAACGTACGATTAGGGTTAGGGCCTAGGGCCATGGCAGGCCCAAACTGTCAGTGCTGAGGTGGGATCTCCCATGGGCTGAGTCAAGGATGGGGGTCAAGTAGTATGTTAATCTCTGGGTTTTGTTTCCATGTGGGCCATCAGAGGTGATGGCGGCCTCCGGAATGCATGTGGGCTTCTCCTGGTCTGAGGTTTCTGGGTAGCTCCGAAGGGCACCCAGGAGAACATGGATGGTAGGCGGAGTCCTTGGTTGTGTCTCAGGGGTTCCCAATCTGGAGGGATTTTTGGCCATGTCTCTGGGCATGGAAGCCTGAAAACACAACCTAGGGTTTGGGTTAGGGCTTAAGGGTATTCTGACCCTACCTCCTGGTGCTGAGGCTGGATCCCCAGGGGCTGAGTCAAACATGGGGGTCAGGAAGCACATCAGAATGAGTTTGTGACTGCGGGGACCATCGAAGTTGGGGGTGTCCTTAGGGAGTCATGTGGGTTTGTTCCATTCTGAGGGTTTTGCTCAGCTTCGAATGGTACAGTTTCCTCCTGGGTGGCAGGTGGACATCTGGGGTGTGGCCCAGAGGACCCCAATCTGGAGGGACAGTGCCAGTGTGGTTTTAAACCTGTGGAGGTTTTGGGGGCTGCTTTAGGAGTCTGTGGAAAGCCCAACAGTGCCAGTTCATGCCACTGGAGGTGGTGGGTGAGCTGTGGTGTGAGAGAGCACGGTAGGGGTGGCAATGCTGCTTGCGACCACTGGAGGCTGTGGTGAGCTGCCATGGGAAACCCACCTGAAGAAGAGTCAGTGCTGCCTGCTGGCTCTGAGGGCAGTGGGGAGGTGCTGGGTGAGAGACCCTGAATCCCGAGGAACTACAGATTGTTTCTGCAGGACGGAGTGGTGAGCTGTATAGTCTCTGTTTCTCCAGGCTTAAGAGTGGTCATAAGAAACACTGGAGCCGGGCCCCCACTCAGCATTGTGCCCTGTTTCCCCAGGTTTGCTGGTAGTCTGCTGTCAGGATGGCTCAGGAGGGTCCTCCCAACTGGGCTCTGGAGCCGGGGGAAACCAAACCTGACTCATGGTGCATTTGGAACTGAGGAGTTGAATGTTTGTTTGGAAGAGTATGTTTGTTTCTTTAAAAAGGACAAGGGCATTGGTCGGCTTGAGAAGGAAGTGGATGACCACTTAAGAAATAAGCATATGTCTCTCCTTCTCCCAGGAATTGGAGCAGGTGTGAAGACTAGGTGGGAGACGCCTGCTTATCCACACCTGACAACCCTTCTTCACTCTGGCTCCACAAGACCTGAACTTTGAAAATCAGCATCTGAGTTAGACATGCAGCTTGTCCCAGGACGTCAGCATTCAGACAAAACAGCAGGCCGGTGGGGCACAATGTCACATCCATGCCAGGACAGGAGGTAAAACTTCTCTTTCACCCCAAACCTCCTGGGATTTTCTCTTGTCTCTGGTGGAGTTCACAATTGGCACACTGGACCAGCTGTAAGCAATCTAGTGTGGGTGCTAGAGTTCCCGAGTTTCTCTGCAGGGAACATCTGGCAGGGATATCATTTTCTCTGTTTATTTCTGGATTACAAAGGGATTTGGACCATAGGTAATCCTTTGGAAAGATACCTTTCCTAGGTAATCCCTTGGATTCGAAAGGGAAGATGAGATTGACTGGTGTGCGTTTTGAATATAGAAAGTATTCCTTCATCTAGCAGTGTTTATTCCACTGGGCCTAGGCTGTGGCCGGCATCTAGAGTGAGGTGGATGTTTGGGTCAGATAGAGACTTGGATGATGGCTTCTCCTTTGTCCAAGGTGATGTATCCTAATGGATTGGTCTTTGCATCCAAAGAGTTCCAATGAGGGCTGAGGGAAAATTCAAAATGATTCCAAGGAGCCTTGGACAATTTAAAAGGGATGCTTGTCTTCCTACGTTCACTCAAACAGCTATATATGGTTGGGCATTCTCTATTTTCTGTGCAGTTGGTGGGTTCTGTGGGTGGTGAAGGAGAGTGTTTGGGAATTTCCCTGGATAAAGGCATTCTGGTGGTTTCAAGGGACTTGGCATCAGGAACCCTGGGGTGAATTTCTGTGGCTGCTTGCCTGATGCTCATTGAGTCAGGTTATCCCTCAGGTTTTACATTTCCTCCATAGGAAATGGCTGGCAGGGAATGTTCTGCTTAAAGTGGAACCCTCAGGAGCACCTGGGTGGCTCAGTGGGTTAAGCACCTCCCTTTGGATCAGGTCATGATCCTAGGTTCCTCTGATGGAACCCTGCCATAATCTCTCTGCTCATCAGGGAGCCTGCTCCACGCTCTCTCTCTCTCTGCCTGCTTCTCTGCCTACTTCTGATCTCTCTGTCAAATAAATAAATAAAATCTTTAAAAAAACACCCTAAAATGGAACGCTCCTACACTGTTGGTGGGCATGTGGGTTGTTGCAGCCACTCTGGAAAAGAAAATGGTTTGTCCTCCAAAACCTAAGAACAGAACAACACTAGGATCCAGCAATTGTCCTCCTAGGTATTTGCTTAAAGTGCACAAAAATGTACATTCTGTGTGGTACAAGCACCGTGATATTTACAGCAGCATTATCAACGATCATAACATTATCAACCACAGCACATTATCAACTATAGTAAAACAATGGAGGGAGTCCAAATGTCCATTCAATGATGAGTGATTTTATATATGTGTGTGTGTGTGTGTGTGTATTCATTCACCCACATCATCTTCTTCTTTTTTTAATTAATTAATTTTTATAGAATAACAGTATTTATTGTTTTTGCACCACACCCATTGCTCCATGCAATCCGTGCCCTCTCCAATACCCACCACCTGGTTCCCACAAACTCCCACCCCACCCCTTCAAAACCCTCAGATTGTTTTTTAGAGTCCATAGTCTCTCATGGTTCACCTCCCCTTCCAATTTCCCCCAACTCCCTTCTCCTCTCTAACTCTCCTTGTCCTCCATGCTATTTGTTATGATCCACAAATAAGTGAAACCATATGATAGTTGACTCTCTCTGCCTGACTTACTTCATTCAGCATAATCTCTTCCCGTCCCGTGCATGCTGCTACAAAAGATGGGTATTCATCCTTTCTGATGGAGGCATAATACTCCATATCTTCCTTATCCATTCGTCTGTTGAAGGGCATCTTGGTTCTTTCCACAGTTAGGCGACCATGGCCATTGCTGCTATAAACATTGTCTCCCACATCTTCTTAATGGAATAAGAGCAAGGTTCAAAAAGGATGAAATCTTATCATCTGTAAGGATGTGGATGGATCTACAGTGGATTTAGCTAAGTAAAATCAGTAAGAAAAGACCAATAGCCTGTAACTTGGATTCTGTAGATTTTCAGAACGAAAACAGATGAACATAGTGAGGGGAGAAGGCCAATGAAGAAACACACTCAAACTTAGAGCACAAACTGATCGTTGCTAGAGGACAGGGGTGTGGGTGGAAGGGTTAAATGGGTGACAACTATTAGGGAGAGTACTTGCTGTGATGAGCTCTGGGTGTTCTATGCAGGTGGGGAATCACAAAATCCTACCCTTGAAACAAAGGAATGAACACTGCATGGAAACAAATTGGAATGGAAGTCAAGGAAGGAATGAAGAACACCATGTTGTAATTCATGAGGAGTGAGGTAAAAATGGAGGGATTTTTGCTCTACTGTTTTGTCAATGATCACTTTCCAACACACGGTTGTATGATACACTAGTTTCTGTTTGCATAAGGAGCCCTCAAAAAGCTTCCAGGAAGATTCAGATGTCAGAGCATGTTCATGTTCCATAGATATGTTCCTTCCAGTCTGCCCAGGTACAAAGGTAATTGGAGAAAAATATGGCAGAAGAGGAAAGGAGGTATTAAGCCTTCAGGAGGTATCTTTCCCCTGTCTCATGAATGCCTGGGACAGTGTAAATTGAGAAGGAAGAGGGGGGATCCCAGAGCTTTGCCGCAGACAGGGGAGTTCCAGGTCTGCCTAGAGCTGACCGGGGTCTTTGAGGAGAGCTGAGCTAGTGGAATGGTGGGCCCGAACTGTTGGTGCTGAGGTGAGTTCCCCAAGGAGCTGAGTTGATGATGGGGGTCGGGTGGTGCATCAGGCTTTGGGTTTGTAGCAAGGGGGCTGCAGAACATGCAGGGGTCCTGATGGGGGCATGCAGGTTTCTCTGGCTCTGAGGGTTCTGCACAGATCCAAAGGGACTAGTTTCCTGCTGGGTGGCAGGTGAACTCCTACAGTGTGGGTCCAAGGTTACCAATCTAGATGGCTTAGGGGACAGGCCTCTGGGGAAGGAAGCCTGAAAATGCAACCAAGAGTTAGGGTCATGGCCTTGGGGCATGGCAGGCCTGATCTGCTGACACTGAGGTGGGATACCCTCGGGATTGAATTGAGGCTATGTGTCCTGCAACGTAGAAGAGTCAGGGTTTCTGGCCAGAGGGATGGCTGATGGTGGGGGTGGCTTTAGAGGGGCATGCTGGTTTCTCCCTCTCTGAGGGAACTGTGGAGCTCCAAATGACATGGCTTCCCCCTGCATGGCAGTCAGGATTCTGGCTTGTTACAGAGGGGTCCTGAATCTGGGGAGTTTGGGGACCAGGCCTCTTGGGGGGAGCATGTATTCAGGAAGCCTGAATTCAGAAACTAGAGTTATGCTAAGGTCCTAGGGGCATGGCATGCTCAATCTGCTGTTGCTGAGATGGGCTCCCTGGTGGGATGACTTCAGGGTGGGTATCAGGGGGCATGTCAGACTCCAACTTTGTGCTCTGGGGGTGAACTCAGGGTTGCATGGAATTTTCTCCCACCCTGAGGGTTCTGCAGAGCTCCAAATGGCATGGTTTCCTCCTGTGTGGCGGACGCAATCCTGGGGTGTCACTGAAGCATCCTTAATCTATACCGGCATGAATCTCAGAAGTGGCCAATCTGGTGGGCTTGGGGGACAGGCATCTGAGCATGAAAGCCTGTAAACCCTACCTAGGGTTAGGGTTAAGTGCTAAGGACATGGCAGGCCCGATGTGCTGGTGCTGATGTGGGCTCCTCTAAGGGCTGAGTTGAGGGCAGAGATATGGTATCACAGCAGAATCCGGTTTTATGGCCATGGGGGTGACTCATGGTAGGGATGGCGTTAGGGGGGTTTTCAGGTTTCTCCTGGTCTGAAGGTTCGGTGCAGCTCCAAACCACAAGGTTTCCTCCCGTGTGGGAGGTGGAGTCCTGTGGTGTCGCTCAGTAGTCCTTAATCTAGGGGATTTGGGGATGGAAGCCTGAAAACCCAAACAGGGGTAATAGTAAGGGCCTAGGGACATGGTGACCCAATCTGCTGATGTTGAGTTGGGGTCCCCTCAGGGCTGAGTTGAGGGCGTGTGTCCAGCAGCTCAGCAGAATCCGATTTTACGACCGGGGGGCCACAGATGGTGGGAGTGTCATTATAGGGGTAGGTTTCTCCCCCTCTGACGGTTCAGCACATCTCCAAATGGCATAGGTTTCTACTGTATGGCGAGCGGAGTCCTAGGGTATATGTCAAGGTTCCTTAATCCAGGGGGTTTGTTGCCTGGAATCTCAGAATGGAAGCCTGAAAACCCAAACTAGGGTTAGGGTTATGGTCCAGGCGCATGCCAGGTCTGATCTGCCAGTGTGGAGGCGGGCTCCATGGAGGGCTGAGTTGAGGGCGGGTAATAGGTGGCTCGTGTGAATCTGGGTTTTTGTTCAGGAGGGGCTCAGATGCCGAGGCTTGCCTTAGGGGACACGAAGTTATTCCCTGCTCTGAGGTCTGACTAGCTACAAATGGCTCCATAACAACATAGGCAGCTGGCAGACTGCCAGAGTGAGTCTCAGGCATCTCCAATCTGGCCAGTTTGTGGGCTAGACCTAAGGCTACAGAAGCCTGTACACACAACCTAGGGTTAGGGTTAAGGACTAGTGGCATGGAAGCTCTGATATGCTGCTATTGAGGTGGGTTCCCTCGGGGCTTAGTGGACATGCATCTGGCTTGTGGCAGAATCCGGCATTATGTCCGGGGTGCTGCAGATGATGCGAGTGTGTGTAGGTGCTCATGCATCTTTCTTTCTGGAGGGCAGGCAGAGTCTCCTGGTGTGGATGTTGAATCCCCTGTCTGGAGGGTTAGAGTTAGGGATATAGGTTAGGGATAGGGTTAGGGTTAGGGGTTAGGGTTAGTGTTATGTCTTAGGGACAAGGATTAGGGTTATGTCTTAGGGAAAAAGGTTAGGTTTAGAGTAAGAGTTAGCGATAGGGTGGGGTTAGGGTTTAAGATTAAGGTTAGAGTTAGGGATTAGTGTTACAGTTAGGCTTAGGGTTAGGACTATGTCTTAGGACAAGGCATGTCGGATCTGGAAACACAGATATAGGCTCACACAAGCACTGAGTTGAGGACGGGACACAGGAGGCTCCTCAGGCCATGGGTTTTTGGCTTGGAGGGGCAATAATGGCGGGAATGGCATCAGGGGAGCATGCTGGTTTCTAGGGCTCTGAGGGTGTTAGAGAGCACCAAATGAAATCGTCTCCTTCTGTCTGAGACTCTGAATATGGGTATCAGTCTGATGCTTCCATCCATGGAAGGGATTGGGTGTCATGTCTTGGGTCCTGGTCCTTAGCACCCAACCTAGGGTTAGGGTTTGGTCCTGGGAGAACAGCAGGCCTGCTGTGCCAGTGCAGACTTAGGCTCTCTGGAGGGCAGAGTTGAGGACATTGGTCTGGCTGTCCATCAGGCTCTGGGATTGTGGTGTGAGGGTCCTCGGAAGGTGGGAATCTTTTAGGGGCCTGGAGTTTTCTCCAGCACAGGAGGTACTGCACAGGGCCATGGGGTCCAGTTTCCTCGGGGTTGGCAGCCAGATCCTGCATTGGGAATATGGGGTCCCCAGTCTGGAGGGGTAGGGAGCCAGACCTCTGGGCGTGGGAAGCCAGAATACGCAAATGAAGCTTAGGGTTAAGTCATAGAGGCATGTCATCCCCTACCTGCCAGTGCTGTGGTGACCCAGCTCAATGCCTGAGTTGGGGGCGCATGTCTACAGGACCGTGAGACTCGGTTCCTTGTCCTTGGGGGCCGCCAGAAGTGGGGATGGCCTCAAGAAGGCATGCAGGTTTCTTCTGCTCCGTGGGTTCAGTACATTTCCAAATGGCAGTGTGTCCTCCTGGGATCAGGTGCAATGATGGTGTGCAGCTCAGGGGTCCCCCATCTCGGGGCTTTGGGGACCAGTTATCAGAGGATTGACAGTGGAACACACAACCTGGGCTAGGGTTAGTATTAGGGTTTGGCTTAGGGATAGGGTTATTGTTATGTCTTAGAGACAAGGCAGGTCGGATCTGCCAGCACAGATATCGACACATCCAAGGGCATAGTTGAGGGCGGGAATCAGGAGGCTCTTCAGTCTTTGGTCTGGAGGATCAAAGATGGCAGAAATGGCCTCAGGGGAGCATGCCAAGTTCTAGGGCTCTGAGGGTGTTAGAGAGCACAAAATGAAATGGTCTCCTCCTGACTAAGAGTCTGATTAAGGCCATAAATCTGATCCTCCCATGTCCTTGGAGAATGGCAGGCCGGATATGCCAGTGCAGACCCAGGATCTCCAGATGCTGAGTAGAGGGCATGCTCTGGTGGCCCATCCGGCTCCAGGATGTGGTGTGTAGGTCCTTTTAAGTTGTGGGTGTCTTAAGAGGCATGGAAGTTTTCTTTCTAGCCTTTTCAGGGTCTTTGCATCAGTGCCATGGGGGTTCCAGTTTCCTCCCTCCATGGGTGGCAGCCAGAGTCCTGTGTTGGGAA